>NW_013667844.1:48384-49841 GCF_000517525.1 Limulus polyphemus | reverse complement strand
AGTATGCGATCGTTAAGAATGTCAAGCATTTTTTTAACATAGTTAACTTTGTTAAGGATAACAACTCCGTTTCCTTTGTTTGTTTGTAATTAAGCACAAAGCTACACAGTTGACTATCTGTGTTCTGCCCACCACGAGTATCGAAACCCGGATTCTAGCGTTGTAAGTCCTTTATACGGTCGGGTGATGATGATATTTTTGTTGCGGGAGGGTTCTTCAGGTTCCAGATCTGAGGATATCCAGCGTGTGTTATAGTTATAGAAGGTGAAGTGTGCTAAGTTTTTAACTTAGTTTCGAATTTGCTCAAAAGTATTCTTGGAAAAAATAGGTACCGATTTTGTGTTTCCATACAAGAATGGATAAAGGTAATTAAGTTTTGAGGAGGGTATGGAGAAGTTCAATCCCCTGTCTAGTGCAGTTTCTGAGTATACCTTAACATACCTTAACAACTACACGTGTTTCGGTGGTTTTCTACAATGTTATTTTCAGCAAAGAGTTACAATAAGAGTCCACTCACATACCTTAACAACTGCACATGTTCTGGTGTTTTTTCTAGACCGGTATCTTCAGCATGAAGTTACAATAAGAAATGGCTTATGCACCCTATGCACAAGATTTAGATAATTTCACATAATTACCTCTATGGCACCCTTACCTTTACAAAACAGATTCCAAAAATTAACTTCTATAATACCCGGGTCAAAATCATTATTTAGAATGATAGTCATTCTGTAGTTTTTCTTATTTCCAAAGTTTCTATAATATTCATTTTAGTTTTTATCGATCTGATAAACAAATTAACATTATAACAACTGATAGAATGAGCGGATCTCGCCAGATCTTCATTCAAAGCTGATTCAGTTACTTTAGGTTTATCTACAGCATTTTTATGTTCCTTAACTCTAAATTTCAAATTTCTAAATATCTGACCAATGTAAGTTAAACCACAGTTACATTGAATTTTATAGATATAACATTTATCATCCTGCTCTACTTTGTAGTTAAGCCCATTATTAAGAAAAAAGACTTATAGCTTGGATAAAACGTTGCGCTACAATTAATGTGATTTTTAGATATATCACCTACTTATGTGGAAATACCCTAAGCATATGGCAAGAATATTTTCATACTATCCGAATGAATATCCGCATGTCATTTCTGGATGTTGTGTTACTTTATGTTATTACGGTATTTATTAAAAATTCTGTCAATCACGTTAGGTTTAAATCTTCTAATAATGGCAACACACTTTACAAATTCAGCTCCGATATTAAATTTTTATGCACGTAAAAATCTTTAAAGCTCTGAAAAAAACCAGAGAGAAATAGAAAATTCTTGTGACGTGAAAGAAAGCCTCATATTCTCGTTTAAAGATATGTCCAAAGCAATTCAAACAACCTTCCATTTCAGCACCTCATATTCTCGTTTAAAGATATGTCCAAAACAATTCAAACAAC
>NW_013667844.1:42266-47384 GCF_000517525.1 Limulus polyphemus | reverse complement strand
GCACCTCATATTCTCGTTTAAAGATATGTCCAAAGCAATTCAAGCAACCTTCCCTTTCAGCACCTCATATTCTCGTTTAAAGATATGTCCAAAACAATTCAAACAACCTTCACTTTCAGCTTATTACATGAACTGATTGTCAGTGCTGATCGAACTTCTATGGTTTTCAAAAGCAATTAACATACCGCTACTAAACTGCCAGACAAGGAACGTGTCATCCACATATCTCGACCATAAAGCCAGTTTAAATGAAGCTGTATTTAATGTATGCATAAACAACTCATACAATAGATAAACATAGAAGATTCCATAGCTAAACCTTTAATCCGGTTGTAAAAGTCTTCCCAAAAGTTAAAATATGCCTTAAAAACGCAACATCTGGTAAGATTTACAGTATCAATCATTTGTAATATAACTAGATTTTTATTCGCTAATATACAATATTCATAGGAAGTTAATACATCTTGTACAGGAGTATTCTGGAACAGAGAAACTACTTCAAATGAGGCTAAGTGATACGTTTGTTCCAAATTCATTTTTTAAAGCTGTTTTTTTTAATTGTAATGATTTTTAAGGGATTGAATATAGAATGTAGAGTTAAAAATATAATAAAGAGTAATACTAATTAATGTCTTATTACAAGTATAATTAATTAAAATCTCGCTTTGCCAAAAGTTGTTCAAATCATAACAATAGTTGTTGTAACAATAAATAACTGTAACTGTATAAATAAAAGTATAAAACTTTTCCTATCACTACTGTCCTTGTTGTGTCCCAGCCGACATGATTACCTCTGTATAGAACGAAACGTGTTTTGTTCAACCTATTATCTAAGTTGAACATATAAACAGTCAAACAATATATGAGTTATTATTATTAAGTAAACTTGCCATAATTATATATATATTATGGTTTTTGAAGAAGGCACATGATAGTATTTAGCACACTATGTTTGTCATATCAATTGACGGCTCGCCAACTTTTTTATATTTTTATTTAAAGAAAGATGACATTTCGAGCTAACGCTCTTCGTGGGATTGTACAACTTACAACAAAGGCGCATGCGCAGAATTCAAAGAAATTGCATGCGTAGTATTTGAAATGTTCGGCGTGAAATTTCTATGCAAAATTACATCTATTACATAAAAACTACAAGTCATGAAAGGATAAAACAGATAGCAATTAAAATTTAAACAAAAAATCGACAGAAGAGTAAAGCGTTCACTTAAACCAAATGTTTGTAGGGTCTCCAGATTGTAGATTAATCTCCTTCCCAGTTGTTCTCTGTTGTAAATGTCTCTTAGAGCACCAATAAGTCCTCAACTGTATGGTTGTTGATAGTGAAGTGTTTGCTTATAGGTGTATTATGGTTCCTCAATTTAATATGGTTTAGATGTTCTCACCATTTGTCATGAATTTACAAACACAAATAAAGGACACCACTCATTCAATTACTTTAATCAGGAGCACTCATTTAACTGGAAAGGAACACTACATTTTCACCATAGATATAAAATCATTGTACACATCCAACCAACGACAATGAGAACTTAACTGCACTAAAACATTTCTTAGACCAAATATCCATACTGGCCCCTTCAAAACACACACACATTTTTAAGTTTAGCTGAACTTGTACTCACATTTAGCATCTTTACTTTTAATGGTAACTGCGGAGTTGCTTTGGGGACTAAAATGGGCCCCACCTTTGCCAACTTGTTTGTTGTATACACCGAAAATCGTATGTTTAATAAATACAATGGATCAGTACTCAGGATGTATCGTCGCTACATTGACGACATACTACGGATTGCATCCTGCCTAAATCTCATTTTAAAACTTGTTTTTACAGTTTGTTTCCTCTTTCCACCTCTCTGTAAAACTTACGTGGGAAATATCTGACACATTACCCATCTTTCTCGATATCAACATATACATACAAGACGACCATCTGACCATTTTTTTCTAAAGGACACTACCCTGATTTTCTCATCCACGATGTAGCTACCAAACCTAGCTCATATACCAAGGAGCAAACACTCAACCTTACCAAGAAAGAACATACTGATCGTATTCCAATTGTGCTAACATACCACCAGACCAACAAGAATATCAAAGATATCATACTAAACAATTACACTTACTGGAGACCTTACCACTAAATCTCTTTTCAAGGACCCACCCATTATTTCTAACAGACGTGACAAAAACCTAAAAGAAATCCTGGTGAACAGTAACCTTAAACAAAATGATACTCCAGGCACTTACACGTGTAAATGAAGCAGATGTGTCAACCGCCAACATATAAACAGCACTACACATATATGAGAAAAAAAACACAACTTTCGACATAAGACAGTCCTTTACATGTACCACTGAATCTGTCATTTAATGTATAATTTGCTATCATGTTCAAGAAACACCACTCTTCTCCGCATGCTTTTCATAATCCATTTAATGTACTAGGATGGTAGTTCCCCGCGGCCATTTCTACAGTCCGATCACACATAAATCCAGAGGTGCTGCGTTCGGTGACTTGACCAATATGTCTTCGTTTGGAATAGGATTAATAATTATTTCAATTTTCAGCTGCTAAACCATGACATTTGAACGGTTGTATCGTAGAAGCAATTTGTTTTTGTGAAATCTTAAATATAATATGAACTTTATAATTAAATAAGCTATCAACCGCATAAACTACTGGAAACAGAAAGTAAAATACAAAATGAGGTTAACTAAATTAATAAAACATCCTAAGTTTCGTGGTGGTAATATTTCACGTTAGCGATGTCATTTTGGAACAGTTGTAGTTTTGAAAATATAGCCTTAAATCAATATTATTTTTGATAATCTAACGTGTTTTTTTTCTTTTTGATTCCAAATAGCCTTTTGTTTTCTGTCTGTTTTTTTTATAGCAGACCAGAGTCACACCATTTTGTGACCCTGATTTCCTACTCTAAGTTTATGAAAATTTATCTTTCTTTTTCAACTGGGGTTGGATAATATAAGTACGGATAAGTTGGGTGGTGGTTTTCTTAAATCAATTTCTTTGTATCATAAAGAAGGTTATGTGGTTAATAGCTTACTTGGTTGGAGAGGTCTAGCATGGCCTATGGGTTAGGGCATTCAACTCACAACCTGAATGTAGCGGGGTAGAAACCTGACACCGAACCTGCTCACTATTTCAACCGTAAGGGAGTTATAATGTGATGGTCAATCCCAAGCTTTATTGGCGAAAAGTATTCAATGAATTGTCGGTTGGTGTTGCCAGCCGGTTGTCTTCCCTGTGATCAACAGTTTAGACCTAGGGACATGGACAGATAGTTTTAATAACTTTGTCCAAAACAAAAACAAGCAAATAAAATTCAGATGGAGATTCTTCTTGATCATGTTGCATACTGTTGTCTGGGTCATGTGATCGGCTTTTGCCACTGTCCTTTGTGTTCGTAGATTCTCACCTCTTGCTTTGGTTACCACGGCTGAAGTACAACTTGTTGCAAGTCTCTTTCTGGATGGCTCTGGTACCCCAAAGTGACCTATTTTCCTTTCTTTTCCAATGCCATTATATACAGTGGTTATGCCCGTTTTGAAAATTCCTCGATCTGAACGCATCTATATGCTCTGAGTGTATGAGAATTTTGAGTTAGAAGGGGTTATTTCATTTCCTTCCCAAAAGTGCTCAGTTTTCGTCACACTCCTTATGTAACGCCAAGCAATGCCAAAATGTACTTCTGGCACGTGCCTTTCCACCGTGACTCGGCTCTGGTTTCCATATTCGAAATCGTTTTAATATAACGTACTCGAACCTCTATATAATCGGTGCATTTTTTCTATACAATAAGAAAAAAATACCTACACAATCATACCAACTACTTATATTTCTTGTCTGTATGATGTTTACAGCAAACGGTGATATCGACAAATGCTAATACAAGTTCACAAATCAAAACAAATTATTCGTTTCTGTCAAATTAGCTATCATTTAATTATTAGTTTTTTAAAATATTTATATGAGATGGATATACACATCAACCCTTGCCAACTATGTTAGAATTATTCCTCATTCAGCGTTTACTTGGCTTCGCATCAGTTCAGTAAACAAAATATACATTCAGTGCAATATCAAGATATGTAATTACATTGAATAAGACGATTAGGTGTAAAAATAATATATTTCTATACTATATTAAGGTCTTCAAATGTATACAGTATGATACTGAGACTGTCTAGAACATTCAGTGTGACTTTACGATCTGAAAATACAATATAATACTAAAATCTGTGATGTATTCATTACAATACGAAATCGTAAATAGTCACTGTTGAATCATGATTAAGAAATATATTCAATACGATATTAAGGTTCTTATTTGTTCTACTTAAAATATACTTATTTTTATCAATTTAGTTACATTATTTAATCTTTTACTATTTCCCTACATAAAGTACTTAAATATACTTAAAACTAAATTGTGAACAAAATTACCGATTTAGATAAAATTATACATCAAATATTTTAAGTTTACTTAATAGATCACATCACAGTGAAAACTCTGTTATAATGTATTTACAGACATAAGCAAAGAAGATACACTTTTTCCGTATGAGGCTCAGATTTTCACTTTGAAAATAAATTTGTAATGTGTTTTTAACTTTAGAATTAATTTAATTTGTATATTTTGCTACATTATTATATAATATTCCTTTGTTTTTGTTGTTCTTGCTTTTTTATAGTATTGCATTACTTCTCAAATTAGTTCTTTCACTTCACCCCCAGGTGGAGAACTATTTTACTAGATATTCAGAAGATATATAAAATTCTTCAAAATACCTCTGTTTGTATCCATAGATGGGGAAAAAAGGGTTATTGTTTAGTAGAAAATGAAACTTATATGAAACAATAATGGACATTTCGAAATTTGATATCGATCGATGCCTTAATTGTGTGCAACAAAGGTTTGTTTGTTTATTTGTTTTAAATTTCGCGCAAAGCTACACGAGGGCTATCTGCGCTAGCCGTCCCTAATTTGGAAGTGTAAGACTAGAGGGAAGGCAGCTAGTCATCACCACCCACCGCCAGCTCTTGGGCTACTGTTTTACCAACGAATAGTGGGATTG
>NW_013667844.1:31824-41266 GCF_000517525.1 Limulus polyphemus | reverse complement strand
CAACAAAGGAAAATTGAAAGCTAACACAGATTTGCGGATTACTCTATGACTTGTGATTTGATAGCCTATTCTTTAGGGTTGAAATTTCACGAACGCAAGGACTAGATTCTACAAGAGTTGAAATATTAGTGGTGCAATACTTACAAGCAGATATCATTAGGTTAGAACACAAGCTATAAGAAAATTCTAGAATAAATTATATTCCTTTACCAGATTAAAAAAAAACAGTTGGTTTGTGGTAGCTTACTGAATTTTATTAGTATTGTTAGAAGTTAAATGACGAAATATTATTATTAGAATTAGCCCAAAAGTTCCATTCTCCAGTGTGTTTATTGAATTAGCCGTTTAGCTTTTTATTTTGTTCATTCGCTACAGAATCACCTACAATAATATTTACTTTCGACTTCGAGTTTAGTGATAATGAGAAAACGCTCATTCCTTCGTACACCGTGGGCATCAAAACCTGATTTTCAGCGTCATAAGCTCTCAAATTTAGTCGAAATACCAGGGGGAGGAGCGTCGATTAATACGATGCAATTATACAGCATCTTTGAGATGAATGTTCATTGTTTCATTTATTTACCCATCAAATAAATTACGAAGTTATCTGCTAATACACTTCATTTTAAGAGATCTCTATGCACAGTCTCACTGTTTAAACTATAGTTTTCTTTTTAAAAATGTAAGTATCATGTCTATAAAGAGTAACTAAACAATGAGAAACGGGACTAAGAAGCATTAGAAAATTACAGAAGTTCATCATAGACTAAGAAAATGTAAAAACAAATGAATAGAAAAAGTTACAACACAGTATAAAAACAACAAAATCAGTAATTAACGTCAGCAAAATAAAATCTAGAAACACTGATAATGAAGTAGTAGTTGTAGTAGTAGTAGTAGTAGTATGTAGTAGTTGTCATAAATGCAAAATATCCAGCCTTTTACAAACTATTTACATAGAGATTTAGTTACGTCAGTCATAACAAAGTAAACAGTTGTTAGTGACTAAAATATTAATTTATTGATGGTTCTGAGAAGCAAAATTAACACAGTAAGAGTTGTTATGTTAACTTGTAGGAAATGTTATAACTGCCAAGGACAGAAGAGATATTCTCATGGACAAGTATAGTCACTGTAATGATTGTTACTGATAACAATAGGATGCAAAAAGACAGTTTTATTATTCACTTTAGATAAAAATCAGATATTTCAAATATTTATCACAAAAAAAGCTATTTATGTAGTATCAGAAAAATGTATAAGGAAATACTCTAATTCTGATTGGTCTTTAAAAGTGATTCACAAACACTAACAATTTGATAAGATTGAAACTCTAGAAGAAAGTCTACGATTAAGCCCCATTTTCGTATCGAATATCTATTGTAATTTGATCAGACTAAAACCTGTAATTTGAGTCAGTACTTCTTTCAAAGCAAATGGAGCCTTGTCATTGTTCCCAAAACCTTTTTTCTAGCCTCTCCCTCCCAGAAAAAAAGCAGATGCATGTAAGATCCATAATGAAAATATATAAACTACATATATTCTTGAGTCAGCACTGAAAATTGTGAACATCAGATAGGAAAGGAAATATCGAACAGTAGCGATGTACATTATAATAGTGAAAGCATACAAATGGGATTTCGGCGAACCACATTATACCATATGTTTTGATAAAAGATGGAATAGCTTTGGATCATGACCTAACTTCTCCCAATAAGAAACTGTAAGAGATGTATTCATAAGAAAAGATGTAATAAATTGTATGCTTAGCAGGAAATTGAATGTATATGATCATATAATATAAGTCATAATAAACTTGAACGCTCTACATCATTATTTCGTGAGACAATATTCACTCACACAATGATTCTTCTGATTGAAACTTTAATGTTCTATCAACAAAATTTATTGATGTTGTTACATCAGTACTGTGAAGTGAGGAACCCGCGGAAGAGATTTATTGTTACTGTACAATTTAATGTCAGTTGTCACCAGTTATATCCTCCGACTCTTATATGTTTCCTTTGCTGTCTTCACGAAGGTCAACCTAATAGAACCAGACCATGCTCGCCGCAAGAGTTTGGAAACCTGGAGCTGAGAGGGGAGGAGGTCGTTCCTCTTAGAAAACTCTGAAAACTATCCAGTATAACATTTTATTAAGAATATCATGAATATTAGAAAATGAAAAGTCAACATCAGTTATGGTGAAAACCAGAGTCGTGAAGCCTTTAGATGACGTTTGTGTGAGAAGGTAGATTTGTCACTCTCAACGCCCCCATATCTCTCCACCTGAATGTAAATAGTTAGCCACAAGTTCAATCTTGTTCAGTTTTATTTTATAATCTTGTGCTCCTCATTATAGTTCCTTCGCAAACTTTCAGTTATCTTACAACGTTGTTTCAGCTTCTCTTGGCCCCTTGTTCCTTGTTGCTAGGGGGAGCTCTCCTTAGCGATTTTTGTAGATGGGGGAGCTGGGCCCCAAGCCACCTTCACTTTACCTACTGAGACAAAGTGCGATCATCTTAGAAGCTGATGAACTTAATATCCAGACCAATAATAAAAAAATATTAAAATGTATTATCTGTGTTTTATTTTTATGAGATGTAATATTATAATGACAAAAATCGCAAGTTAATATTTCATTATGTACTTTCCCATATAAATTAACAGAATTATCTAGAATATTGCAAAATTTTAATTCGCGTTAAAAGTAAAATACTAGTCAAACTTTTGAAATATTTCAATCGTCCCACAATATCATAAGTATATGGAATATAACATGGTTTAGTTTGATATATTTACTTCGAGGTTTTATAAATATTTGTAGTTTTTTCATGACTTAAAACATTTTGATAAATCACTTCAGATTTTATAAGAACAAAAAAATCATAATAACCTTATAAAAATTATAATAAGTAAATCTTTGTAATTATAATATTGGTGTATCGTTTTAACCCCAGTGGGATTTATAATATCAAATTACAAAAAGCAGTAATTTGAAAAAAAAAAATTATACGAAAAAAAATGCGAGACATTCTGTTTTATTCATAAATGTGGTAATATTTATTCACAATGAACTTCAACTAGATCTAATAACACTTTCCTACACATTACTCTAACTATCCAAAAGATCTTTAGAAAATAATACTATTTAAGTAAATTTAAAATAAATGCAATCGGTGATTACAAAAATTAAGAAATAACACTTTGATGTTAAGAGGGATAAATAAACGTTTAATCCAGCGTTACGTACAAGAACTGCAAGTTATATACTAAGAATTTAAAAATAATAAATGAGCAAGCTAGTTCAAAGGTTTATATTAAAACTTTCCTTTCAACAATGATATTCCACCATGCAGTCAGACCAATGAGAACACCATTGCGTACAATATCCCTTGTCAGTCACTCTTCGGAGGAGTGACCAGAATGAGCTAATTGCTGAATATTGGAACAGGACAAAACACCTACTAGTGCCACATTCTACGTTTCAACTGCAAGTAGGTAAGAGTGGGCTATTCAAGTTAAACCAAAGCAATGTTGAAACTACTTTCTTATGGTTGAATAGGATTGTTTTGAATTTCGCGCAAAGCTAGACGAGGGCTATCTGCGCTAGCCCTCCCTAAGACTCGAGGGAAGGCAGCTAGTCATCACCACCCACCGCCAACTCTTGGGCTACTCTTTTACTAACAAACAGTGGGATTGACCGTCACATTATAACGCCCCCACGGCTGAAAGGGCGAGCATGTTTGGTGTGACGGGTATTCGAACCCGCGACCCGCAAATTGTGAGTCTAACGCCCTAACGCCCTACGGAAAAAAATTAGTGTTTATTAATAAAATAAAAAGTTAAACCAAATATGTTCAAAGTGATGCTGTAAAGCATAAACTATTTAAAATGAAGATTTGATTGCAAAGATAAAACAACAACATTTGTAATAGAAAAGCTATCTGTCCACCACGGGTATCAAAATAGGACTTTTAGCATTACAAGCCTTCAGGACTACCTCTAATCCAATGAGAGGAGGCAATACTTTAATAAGAGTTTAGTTCATACTGCAAAATAACACTGCTGAAGAAATGTAATTAAAATATTTAAAACATTGTGGGCAGTTTTTTGATAGTTGCTAATCACATGGATGAATACAACAAAATATTTCAAATGTAATCTCACTTTTAAAGCATTGAGGTGAACTGGATATCGTCTAGCAGCTTTCCTGAAGACAGAAACTTATGGTATGGCTAAATTTCAATTCCATTCTGTTTAGCTGATCAGACTTAATTACCGTTAAATCCTGAATAAAACTTGTCTACATGCAAATATTAAATAGATCACTGAGCAAAAAAGTCTTCCTCTTTGTCTCTTGTGAGAATAACTACAATTTCAATTTTTTTCTTTTAAGCTGCATTAACTTCTAGGAGGGGGGAACTTACTATTACCAAAGATAAAATACGTTTAGTAAAAACTATCACATCGTTTCTTTAGTATGTTTTCAAGTAGGGTATTTACAGACTGTAATTCTTCTCTGTTATTAAATTATCAAAAATAACATCAAACTAATAGGTTTAAAGTGATAATAACATTAAACATGCACACGTTAATGACATCAAATCTGCACACTTTAATGATGTTGTTATAAAATTTACTCTATTGAAAATTTCTTTACATCTATTGCATTTAAACTTGAAGTATTAAAAAAAATACCTTTAATGAATATAAGTTCGATACATGACTCCATAAGGCCCCCCAGTAGCACAGCGGTATGTCTGCGGACTTACAACGCTAGAATCCGGGTTGCGATACCCGTGGTGGGCAGAGCACAGATAGCCCATTGTGTAGCTTTGTGCTTAATTAAAAACAAACAAAAACAAACAAACAGACTCCATAAGCTGATCGTTATCTTAGAAGCTATGTTTCCTCTGAAGTTTCGGAGACAATGTTTTAAGTTTATTTGTTTGTTTGTAGTTAAGCATAAAGCTACACAATGGGAGGATAAACGTCTGTATGTTTGAAAACGAAACGAGTGCAGCAGTATGTGATTTCAGCCAAACCATTCGATATTAAACAAAATAGCACAAGATAACCAGTTTCTTTTATGGATACTAAATACCTCAATTTAAAAATAATTAAATAAAATGTATTATTTCAATAACCCAAATGTTGACACTTTTCCACCATATATATATATATATACTCGAATGTCAACTCTTTGATTTTACAGTATTTCTATATCTTTTTGAAATTCTCATTTCAATAGATGAATGAACATTAAGGAAAAGGGAGCACTCCTAATTCGAAATTTAAAACCAAAGCTGAACAACTAGTTAAAAATACCTCTGCATCTCAAACTATGATACATTTATCATGCCTGAGAGTGAAAACTTTCAAACATCCGTCGAACAATCATGTCAATAACTATCTGAAATACATCTAAATATCAAAAACTAAACTTCTAAACTAGAATGTTTATAAAAACAATTTGGCGATTGTGTTTATATACTTCTACGATAAAATGTGAAAAACCCATTTATTATCAACAGTTCTTTCCAGATCTCAAGTACTCAATACGCAGCTATGAAGGCTCTCTACTGCATTCGGTTTTCTACATATTTCTCAGACTCTGTTCTGTCCATGTCTTTGTTTCTCATATCCCACTCTATTGTTTTATGTCAAGTATCTTTCGGTTTTATTCTATGCCTTCTTCCAATTGTACTCCAGACCATTGCTTGACTTGGTAGTCTATTCTTCTTCATTCTCAGAACATGCACATATTATCTCCATCTATTCTCGAGTGGAAGAATCAACAATATATGTATACACTTAAACACTAGTGTTAGCGTCAGTATTGTTACGCAAAACTGAAATTTCGAGAAACTCTCCACACGCCTATAAATATAACCAACGCCACGCACCAAAAACAGTACCTATTATTGGGTTGTTGTAATTGGTGTGCTATAAACTTCGTAAACTATAACTGTGATTAACTCTTATTAATCGAGAATTTCAGATATATTGACCAGGAACGTTTATAAATTTCGAACATTACAAACCATTTAACTTCAGTGGATTCACATTGGACATTAGTACTTTTATGAGAGCATTACCTAACTTCAATGGTTGAAAAAATCGGCGTGTGATCAATGAAGACCACAGAGCTGGTTAGCTCCCTATTAAGTGAATCCTACCTATGTCAACTCGAAATTAACTCGCTCATCGTGAACCCTCGATTAGATATCAAGGAAGTTCCAGACCAGAATGAAGATTTTATATTGTTTGTAAGTTTGTAAAACTTTTGTATATACGTTATTGTTTGTAATAACTGTTATTGTAAATTGTATTATTGTTTGTCTATTAAAATATAATTGTGTTAAAAAAAGAAACTGTGTGTCAATCTTGTTGGCAAATATCATAAATTGGATACATATCGGCATATATTTAACATACTAAATTTAAATTGTCATTTATCTCAGTTTCAGACCATTCGAAATTGTAATACGTAACACCACAATTGTCTGATCCACATCATTTGTCTTTAATCTCATTTCTTGTTTACTTAATGTTTTTAGTTTCAAAAACACCACTTCCAAAATGAAGTGTGCTTTCAATTATGCAGGTGAAATAATGTCTCAGTGTTTACGTCTTCTACTCATAAGAATGAAAGTACAACAGCCATGTACTAACTGTTTATTTACAAACAGGGTTGTGATTTCTCGCCTTCTAACAAATACAACTAGTGATGAACGAACCAGTGTTTCGCGTTAAAGAATTGCGCTTCATTCATCAGCTCAAGACAAATTTAAATATATAAATCGCTCAATGCTTTCACTTTTATTAAAGCAACAGAATCATATACAAACTAGTACGTTACGTGCAGAAACAACAAACTATACCTTAACACAAAGAATAATGTAACTGCGGTAACTGAATACCTATAGAATGTAAAGGTAGTATTTGTAACTTTTCGGTACTTCATGTACTAGTACTTCATTATTGCATCATTTAGCATATCCGCTAAGAAACTATAAAATTGATTACCAGAAGAAAAATCGCTTCGGAGGTGTTAAAGATAATTCATTAAATTAGCACCAAATATGCTTGCAATACTAATGTTATATGATACAATTATGTTATAAGAATCCGCATAAGATATATTTTTTCATTATAAAATACGCATAGTATAAGATTTTCTTAAAATAAAAATACCTGTCAACGAGATTTTTAAAAGTCGCATTACGATAGTAAAATAAATAAAACTTTTGAATACAGCTTTCTAACGTAAGTGTTTTACTGGAATTTATTCTTAAAATCACAAATCAATTTTTAAGCTAAAACCACGGTTATGACAAACACAAACTATAGAGAATGTGCTCGTGGATGAGGTAAAACACGAAATATAACAAAAACAAACCGTTTTATTTAAATAAGCCCTTGAATGCTTTTGTATTTTTTCGCTGAATAAATTAATTTTATTTATACAAACAAAAGTGGGTTTAGAAAAAAAACACGATTTCAGCTTAACTACTCAACAGAGGCCGCTACGAAGGCAACAAAGCTGGGTTGTTGTAAATTCAATACATCCTGTCCTAAGCATAAATACGAAGAACTACGGGTAAACTAGTGTCCTCGGCCAAAACTGGAAAGTTCAGTAGTTGGGTGCTTTAAGTCTCTTTGTAGCAAGATTTAACAGGTATCACATGTTGACAGCGAAATTCTGTCACTGCAGTTTGGTTAAAAATATTTCTTTTAATTTCATATTACAAGAAATAACACTGTTGCAACTGTTATGTTCTCAACGTTTTTATCAATTGTTAGTGTAATTGTTACTACTGTACAGAACGCTGGTCCACCTTATCGGGTCACCCTATCTTCGTAACTGCCTGCCTAAACTATCTAGTTGCTATGGTTTCTTTCCTACTCTACCAATAGAATAACGCACAGCCACAAGCGCTGTACTGCTAACATCGTCGTGTTTGTATGTAGCATTAACTAATACATTTTGCTGTTACAATATTTGGTATGGCATCAAACAAAGACAAAGTTTTCCTTGAAAAGCTAAGGACAGGGGGATCGTTGAAGTCGAAGGAACTGCCGGTGGTTGCTACTGTTAACGGGCGTAGAGATTTTCATCTAGAAGAATTCGATATTATCAGGACAATAGGTAAAACTTCTCATTATATTCTCTGTTGAAACATCATCTATACATTATTACGTTTTTCTCATAATTTAAAATTCTATTTGTTTTTAAAGACTATCTGTTTTATTTCAAATATAAATGATGAGTTTAAAATGGGTAAATAACATTAATAACCTCTTTAGTGACACACCAAACAGGTGTTTTAACTATTGTCACTAAAGAGGTTATTAATACTATCTGTTTTCACTTATGTCAATATCTCGCAACTCTCTAAATCATGAATCTATGCTATAAGATAGAGAAAAATCTAATGGAATGTGTTAGATCACATACATTGAAAGCTTTAGTAAAGTTGGGGAATTTTCGCTAGGCATTGTGATAAAACAATCTTCTATCTATAAGTAATGTATGTTAAGCTATTTTAGTCTAGTAAATGTAGCGTTCGGAAATTTATTAAATGTGTGTATGTATATATATTGACTCTTTATATACGTAGCTTGAATTTAAAAATTCAACTATTTGACTAGTTATTTTTACTTATTCACTATCTTGTATCAGTCATTTACATTTTATTTTATAGTTTTTTTATTTATTAATCTTCAGCGCTGTATGCATACATTACTTATATCAGTTTAAAAACTCAAACTTGCAAATCATATGTCATCGTTCTGTAGTGACATATCAATATATTAAAAGAAACAAATATATGTTTCTCAACCCACCAGTCCGATGACCACCGTTGGTCCGTCACATCCACCTTGCCGGTGCATGTGATTTTACGAAAACAGATAAACAACAATTCATATGTAAATACCCGGTCTCTGGTATCGAAAAGGTTGAGAAACGCTGTCCTAGTATATATCTTTAATTTAAAGCCGTTTATTTGTTGAACTAACTAGACAATATCCCAGTCTACTGGTAGGTCATCAGTGAGTTTAGGGGCTTGTAACGCTAAAATCTAGGATTTGATTCTCCCCGTGCTGAACAGTGAGCAAATAAGCCGATGTGTAGCTTAGCACTAGAAAATATGAACATCAACAACCATATCCCATGTTAAAATAGATCTACTTTACCTACCAAACAATATGTGAACATCAACAACCATATCCCATGTTAAAATAGATCCACTTTACCTACCAAATAATATGTGAACATCAACAACCATATCCCATGTTAAAATAGATCCACTTTACCTACCAAACAATATGTGAACATCAACAACCATATACCCATGTTAAAATAGATACCACTTTACCTACCAAACAATATGTGAACATCAACAACATATACCTATGTTAAATAGATACCACT
>NW_013667844.1:28195-31803 GCF_000517525.1 Limulus polyphemus | reverse complement strand
AATAATAGTGAACATCAACAACCATATCCCATGTTAAAATAGATCACTTTACCTACCAAATAATATGTGAACATCAACAACCATATCCCATGTTAAAATAGATCCACTTTACCTACCAAAAATATGTGAACATCAACAACCATATCCCATGTTAAAATAGATCCACTTTACCTACCAAACAATATGTGAACATCAACAACCATATCCCATGTTAAAATAGATCCACTTTACCTACCAAACAATATGTGAACATCAACAACCATATCCCATGTTAAAATAGATCCACTTTACCAAACAGTTGCGAGTTGAAATGTAGTATGTATGTATGTATTATTGAATAAACTCCAAAATATCATAGATTTAACTAGATGTTAATAATATTGAAAAAACATTCTACAGATTAAACTATTTCAACTTCCTTTAGCTGCACGTGTTTGCTGTTTGTATTTCTTTTACGTTCTGTTAATTATCAGCTTGTTTGCTATTGATGCACATCAGCAGACTATATTTAAATGAGTTTTATTTGTTTTTAAGCGCTAAGATACAGAATGAACTAACTGGGTTATGTCCATCGCGGGGATCAAACCCCGATTTTTAGCTTTAAAGATCCTCGAGCATATCGCTTAGCCATCGAGGATGAGGAAACCCTCTTTGAATCAAATTATTATATCCTATTTTGAAAAAGTTTAAGCAATCATTGTTATTACAACAACTGTTATAGAGGAACGCCTTTTAAAAACTGGCAAAGCATGATATAATTAATTATATTCGTCATATCCATTGTCGACGACACATTTCGCTCAATCCAGAGCTCATCAGGCCGGCTGTGATACACAGTAGTCGGAATACTATTTATATTGGTCATTTGTTACAGTAACTATCATTATACAAGATTCTAATCCTTGAAAATTCGGAAGGGACTAGAATAGTGTTAAAAATATAATGGCCTAGCATAACGTCTTATCAAAAACACAATTAAACATTGCTATTTTTGTTTATAATTCAGAAGTCAGAAACCGCTTAGTGACACTTGATTGAGTATATTCTATATCCAAATTTACTGCTACACTTTGTTTAATGTTCATACATTAAAACTTGTTTCATCCAGCAACGAAACGACATATCAATAATCAGTAGTTGATATTATGTTCTAATTGAGCAACTAGATTTCAACGGCTGCAAATACTTAAAACCAAATAGTACAATAGTTTTATCGTTACAGTGGATTTAGTATCTAAAAAATCAACTAGTTCAATTTGTTTTCTTAATAATATCTTGTACCGAACAAAATTGAAGCTTTTATTTTCATATAGTTTAAGGTACAAATAACCTTCACCCTAACCTGATGACTGGCACTCAACCAATCATTAGTTATATTGTATTGTACCATTTTAGATTTGCAATAAGCCCTAAACCAAAATTTTACTGCTGAAAATTCTTTTCGTTTGTTTGTTGTTAAGCGCCAACCTACACAATGGACTATCTGTGCTGTACCCACTACGGGTATCGAAACCCGGTTTTGAAGACTTTTTATATTGTCGTATCCTATTTCAAATACTGGCAGTTCTCCGCTGCTACATACTGTTTGAGTGAGAAACAAGTCTCCGCCCTTGTAATTAAAATCTATTTATTTAATGAGACAAGGTATATCGTACTTAAGAGGTCGAGGTGTTTTCGACGAGTATTCCAAATACTCGTTACATTACAATATATCTACCAGCAGCCTATATTTAAAAACACCCACTAATTTAGTTATTAACAAATTCATCGATTCCCTTATCATTCGTGTATCTGACGCCCATGTGTACTTTTGAAACTTATCCATTTCGACGAAAATTTTTTCCTTATGAAAGTCGTCCTTCATCAACTCATCTGTTAATTTTTTACACACACCCTCTGAATTAACAAGACTCATTACTCAGCCGTTCTCCAACCTACTTCTTTGTTCGTATACCCATTCTCCAACCCATCTTCCCGATTATACACTACATAACTTTTATTTTTTCCCGACCACCCACCGACTGGTTTATCCATCCGTTTGTCTATGCACATACCTGTACTGAGCTATTTATATCATTTCCAGTTTAACACTAACTGCACCTCTTGTTAACTCAAATGGAATATTAATGACTATGTCTATAGGAAGTAGCATGATGCAAACATTATTCACACACACACGTCTTTCAAGTAGAAAAAACATTTTTCAAGCTACCTAGTCTTCCAGTTTAAACTAGTATTCGAGATTTCTCCACTTTCCAATTGAAAGATAGATATATTTCCACTATTTGATTTATTAAAAATCACTACAGTCGGTTAATTACGCTTTATAAGAATGCTTTTCAACTGCAATGCCATTTCTTCGGAAATGTGAGGTGACTCCACGAACGACATATTTCGCACTTTTATATTTCACGGCAAATTCCCAACACTTCGACATGTAATGCTGCTTCAACTAAACCCATGACAAGAGAAATATGATACAGCTCTTTTCCAAGGAAGGATATTCATGAAGCGTTATTATTACATGAAGAGTATTTAAGACAGGATCGGCTTCCAAAACTACACACTAAACTAATTCGTATTAACTTCGTCATCCACAAAGACTATAACTGTGAAAGAGAACCCTGTGATTCCAAAATATTCTTTTAGATGATGCTAATTGTGTCTTTTACTACCAAAAACAAGGTAATAGACAAGGATTAGAAGCTAACGAAGACTCACTGGTCAGAAGTTTACAAGCTTCCTGACACATTACAAAATCGACAGTTATTACCATGAAACAAAATAGCTTAAGAAACTGAAATCACTGCAATCTCATTCGATCATATATCTGTTTAAGCCGTCATAGCTTCAAAGGCCTATTTAAACGTGGTCTTGGAAACTGACGTCTTTGTATAGTGGAAAGTCTGTGGAAAGTTTATTATGATTTATGGTCTAAAATTAACCTCGCTGACCTTCGTAAGATCGTGTTATGATGGAAATAATGGTGTCAGGTAAAAAAGGGTAATCGAAGCCACCATATTATGCACGACCGACGATGGAGGAAATGGCTTCAAGGGCAACACAAAGCAAATGTCAATGTTGTAAAATGTAATTAAGCCTCAGTAGTTGAGCATGAAGAAACACAGGATTTCGAAATGACATATGTTCTTTGAAAGACTGTTTAGACAGAGTATTCATGATGAGTACACTGGAATGGGCGGCAACTGCCTGCTTTCGAAAATCACAAGTGAAGATTTCAAAACGTTGTCTTCTACACTTAGGTTTTTCTACAATAGGCAGTTTCTGCATATTCCAGTGTACTCATCAAATTATGTCCTGTTACGTTTAGTATCGTTTGTCGACAAATCTTATTGTCAGTGTAACATAGTTAAACTAAAGTTAAAGGACAGTTCTTCTTCTTTATAGTATACAAAACTTAAACATCGCTATGGTGACTAAATATATATTCTTTAACCAAAATTCAAAATTACATGTTATATATGAAACGAATGTTTAATACGTTAATACAATGGATCGTTTCATCTTCATTAGTATAACATGGTTACGCGTTTCAATTTAAAAACGAAACAAATATAGAGATCTAATACATTTCCAGACATGAAATG
>NW_013667844.1:19819-27399 GCF_000517525.1 Limulus polyphemus | reverse complement strand
CCACAGTTTTTGTTACTTACTGTGTTATATAACTACAGTACTCAGTTTGAGTATTGTTTTTGTTACCTAATACATTATGAATGTGTATTCTATTAATATCTGCTGTACTCAGCTCAGCCACAGTTTTTGTTACTTACTGTGTTATATAACTACAGTACTCAGTTTGAGTATTGTTTTTGTTACCATCTATAAAACGAATGTGTAATACTCACCAGGACCAAATATAAGTTTTGCTACTTACTATATGATGAACGTTAATTCTATTAGTAACTCCCGGTACTCATTGGTCCACGTATAAATTGTGTTATTTGCTATATTATTAGCATGAATTCTATTAGTAACTGCAGTATTTAGTTAGGCTAGCTATAGCTTTTGTTACCTACCATATCATGAACATATGCACCGTTAGTAACGTACTTCTTACTTTTGTTTAGGGACAAGTTTTGGTGGTTTTCGGATATAGGGTCACAACTCGACGACATTTAACTTGCAGTTATACGATTATCTTATGCTAGAAAAGACCAGTTACCAGTTTTGAAACTAGGTGTTCTCGGTCTGTATTTGGAAAATCTAGGAACAAATGTTAATGTGTTGGGGCGCCAACTGTCGTGTGACCTTCGTCCTCTTTTATCTGGTTTGCTCTATGCTTTCGTGACCTGTCCCTTAGCAACAGAGTTTACGTGGTATGAAGAATATAAGTATTCATTTTTGAAAAATAAAGCATTTTATTTCCATCAGACAATATTTCGAAACCAGTGCTGTCTGATGTGTCTATGAAAGAAAATTTTCATTGTATGTATAAAATTACAAAGCTTCTAATCATACTGTTTCTATTACATTTGTTCTGTTATTATTATGATGAGATCCGGGATAAAATTTTAATAAATCAAGCAACTGTTTTATGAATTTGAATAAAATCCTATAATAGACCTGAATGTAAAATTCGTAAAGTCATTGGAACACTTTCGTGTACCTTTTATTCATCATTTTAATGTCCACTATTGGTTAATATCAAACGGAAATGCTGTTTAAATTATTATGAGACTTACTGCGACGCAATTGTATGGAATTTCAGAATGCCAGGCAAGTGGACTGAATACATATAATTCATGTATAAAATAAATAGAACTACGATATTTATTAGTTGTCAAACATAGCTGTATAACAACGTAATATTTTCGTACAACACATAATTATGTCATAGGTTTTATAGAACATAATTATTGTGCTTATTTAAACATGTAACAGGTTGATGTTTTGTCTATATGTGGCATTACCCGATCTTCGCAACAATGGAAGAATGGGAGGACTTCGATGTAGTATCTAGAAGAACATGTGTGATGGTTTGTTGCAGGTGAGATGAAAGAAACAGGACACAGTGTGAAATTGAACAACAATAGACAGTGATTTTCTGGTGGACAAAACTATTCCGCTGTTGTATTTGAAAGTAAAATTAGCTCAATTTAAAGAAAATGATATTCTATTCAAATAGATATCGCTCTGATCTTAAAAATAATATAGAAAAAGAGATGGAGGATTTTTGGTGACTTCATGCTGAAAACTATCAAAACATTTAAATAAACAAAACACCTAGAAAAGCATAGCAATGTTAGTATGGCAACACTTTCATTAAGATATAATGAAAGGCATGGTTCAATATATAGGCTAAGATCCAGTTAAATTATTAGCATCTTTAACTTTCTCTTCATCTTATTTTATCTCGTTTTCGTCCTTTTGCAAACATGCCTTATTGTTTTTTCATACAGATGTGTCTGTGAATATGGCTTTGAAAATTACTTTTAGCAAATATCCTGGTATGTAACACCATATACTGGCGAATAGTGATCTATTTTTGTTATTTTCAGATGTGTCTGTGAATGGTTTTGGAGTTAATTTTAGCAATTACCCTGGTATGTAACGCCATATGCCGGCGAAACATGATCTGTTGTAGTTATTTACTCACACAGATACGTTTGTGAATGGCAATGGAGTTTATTTCCCTGATGAAAAAGGCCTACTTCCGAAAAACCTCAATGTTTTTTTTTTACTATTTAGCTATGATGCGTATTATTTTCCTGTCACCTCTTAGGTATATGTATTTATATATTTTATGCTACTTAGTTTTGTTATAGTTTGCAAACAAACTGGAACTACCCAAAATCTTAATAATATTAAGGATTTCACACAGAAATAACATTTTCACTTGAAAATTTTGACTTATAAAAAACAGCCATTTAAAGTCAAACGTAGGTTATTATAAAGGAAAATACAAATGAACTCTTATTTAAGAATGAAAATTTATAGCTTTTTGGTTATAAATGAATTTTTATATAAAATTTCATTTTACATTTCATTTGACTATTTATTATTATTATGAAACTCTATGTCTCATACTAACACTACTTATTTATTGCTGTACTTAGCTATTTTTTGTTAGATGTATACATGTCAGTGCATTTTTAATGCATACTATATTATTAGCTCTAAATGCGTTTTTATATTAAATGAAAATATTTAAATGAAATGTTAATAATAATAATCATATTTTTGTAGTGAAATAAAGAGATAGCCCCATCTTGAAAATTTAAAATTCCCGATATGAACACATCATCCTGAGTGTATGAATATTTTGAGTTGAAAATAGCTGTTACGTACCATTCCCAAAAATGGTTAATTTGCTATTAATATTGCATTACCTACAATATTGTCGAACAATGTAAAAAATGGACTTCTTATACAATTCGTTCCACCGCAACTTAATATCGGCTGTGTATGATTGTCATGTGACTTGCTGATTTACATAGTTATAATCGTTTTAAAATGATGGACCGTATTTGTAACATTTTCTTCAAACACTGTGCAGTTTCTAACTAAATTAATGTTATGTGGTAGTGTTTTCAATAACACATTGTTTGAGTTTTAGGTGGTGCAACACTTAAAGAGCAATGTAAATAAAGAATTGGGAATTTAAACATCTGTAAATAGGGATCATAAAAAGTAATGAAACAAGGCTGGTAATACTGTAGGCATTATTTATTCAAACTACAAATACCAATTTTTGACTCCACCAAATGTAATTCTAGGTAACAGCATGGAGACAAAATAGGAGTTTGTAGTTTGAGTAAATAATGTCTACAGTATCTCCAGCCTTGTTTCCTTACTTTTTTTTACGATCCCTTTTTGCAGCTTTTAAATTCTCAATTTTTTACTTTTCTTGTTTGCTGGCTTTTTTACGTTTAACTATGGGCAAAGGATTACTTGATATGGTATCTAGCTTTATACATTGTAATGATAATATACATAGCTAGTGGTAGCTAGCTGATACTGTTTATGATGATTCACTGTAGCCATTGACTTTTTGATTGCATTAGTTCGAGATGTAAAATGTTAAGCTGCAGCTGACGATTGTCAAGAAGATTTTGTTGAGAATAAATTGAGCATTTATAGTGTCTGTGTAAATAAATACTCTCTATATATATAATGCATAGTAATGGGCAAATATATGCCTAGACTTAGACACAACCTCCAGGAAGAGCGAAAATAAAAATTACTAGTAGAAATGCAGCCTTTTCAAATAAAACATACATGTATATGTCTAAATCATCGCTTTAAATAAACCTTTGTGTCTTTTAAAGTAATTATTCTACGATTGTGTGTAACAAAATTGAATGTTATGTGTATTGATTTTTTTACTTCTGCACTTCCTTCATACATAATATAGGGGTTGACTCTCTAAAGACACCGATTGTATAGTGCACAAAGCATTGAGTATCTACATGTTACAGTCATCTAATGTCCATGTACTTAAGCTTTTTAAAGGAACACCAGATATTTGCTAGAAAGCCTATTTCAAGGGGTAATGATAACCGTTTACACTAGAATTATGACGTGTTTTAGCTTATGTAAATAAAAAGAAACCAATCGACTTTTAAGTACCCACACGACCTTCGCAGTACCTTATTCAGTATTCTACAGAAGGTTTGGGTGCAATACACCAAGCCGTTTTTCTTGTAGGCTGGCAAGAGAGTAATAATATTTGTTTGTTTGTAATTAAGCACAAAGCTACTCAATAGGCTATCTGTGCTCTGCCCACCACAGGTATCGAAACCCGATTTCCAGCGTTGTAAGTCAGCAGACATACCGCTATGCCATTGGGGGGGTAATAATAATAATAATAATACCAAGAATTATAAACGGGCCTTTTCGAGCGGATTTTCATTTCCTTGTAAGTCTAACATGTGTGATTTTGTGTGTGTGCCCCCCAGTGGCACAGCGGTATGTCTGTGTTAAAGGTTTTAAGGTGTTGTTTGAACTGAATTTTTACTATTTAAGGTGCTTTTTGCCTAACGTTTTATTAGAGTTTTTGCTATTCCTTGCGATCCCTGTTATGAACCACAATCGTGGATCATGATATATAGAGAATAATCAGATACACTAAATCATTAATTCATATTTATCAAATCTTTGACATTAATTACCTTATATATGTTGTCAGTATAATCGTACAATGCTAATCACAATTAGATGAAAAACACCACTGTAGGATAGAAATCAACAGCTTTGATTTTGTACACTATTGTCAGAAACTTGGTTTGAATAGGATATTAATACGAAAACGGGCGCAAACACATTTAACAAAGATAGCCGTCTATAAATAACGCAGAATTTATTTGTTTTCCTGAACGACACCTTATACATACAGTAATCTAAATAGCCAGGTCAAAAAGTCTCTGTCGTTTAGGGATAGCTATCCCTAATTTTTAACTATGGATAAGAGGGAAAGCAACCAATCTGCTTGCTTTTATTTCGATATTTGTTCAAAATGTGACGTAATGTTTATAACTTCAGAGGGTCTTTGGATGGAATCCGACTTGCTCAACAATGTGCAAGCGTATGTGTGGGTTATTGAAATATTCCGTAAAGGCTTTATGTGAGATTACGAAATATATTTATTTTTTCACTGTTGCTTACGATAAAGTAAATATATCGCAAAACTGCAATCTCGAGTTTTCTAATGGTACCAAAGGTGTTCTCATGCATGCAAGTTGAATGTCACGCATGACGGAAATAGCGATCATATTATGGCTCTTTTAACACTTTTCTGGAGCTGTTCCAAATAAATTTCAACCGTGTGTCTTTATATCGTGATAATTAAATGCGTATTTGTAATACAGGAAGCCATTTTCTAGACATACGCTATTAAACTATTCAACTACTATAACTGTTAAAAACATAGAATTACGAAATTTATTCCTAGAATAACGCAACTTACACCGTGATAATCAGACTAAAGCTTTCTGTCTATATAAAAAAGTTAAATAAGAATATTAAATTTGTAGGGGGAATAAAGTGTAAATAAGTTTCTTCTATTGTAGTTTAATGTTCAATAAAAGAACTTATGATCCCCAATGAGTTGTACGTAGATATGCGATATATTGTTAGTTGTGTAGCGTCATTTTGATAAATTACATGATGAACTCATTGTTGGAATAAGGTTTACTAGTTTACTATGTAAGTATTAGAACACATACATTGAATGTTGAAACAATGTTTCCAAAGTGAGGAAACTACGTGGAACATGTCAACACAGCTTGTGGCCTGGTTACGAGTTTTACAACTTGTTTCCTAACGCGAATAAAAAAATCAAACTTAAAGAACAACTGTTGAAACAAATATGCTCGTTACCGAATGCATATAACATATATATATAGCATATAACTCAACAAATGAAATAACGTATTACATTACCGAATGCATGTAGCAGGGAGCTATTAACAGAACTCAACAAATGAAATAACTTATTACATTACCAAATGCATGTAGCAGGGAGCTATTAACAGACTCAACAAATGAAATAAGTTGTTACACACACAGGTTTCCCTTGCATTTATACCTAGTAAGATTTAATGTGACACGACTTTCAAAGACAGAGCAATAGATGTGGTATATGAAGAAATATTTATCCACTCATATGTAGAAATGGTCTCTGTTGAAAACTTTGTATAATAGCTTATATATATATATATATATACATGCGTTTGTGTGAGAATTGGATTTTATTTATTGTGCAATAAATTGCATTTATCTTGAGAAAAGAACATTCATCTGGAAAGAATCAGTGAATGCTAATATCTTTGAATGGAAACAAAATACCTTTTATATCGCATTTTATAAAAGCAAAAGGCTCAAAGTAATGTTTAAAACAAATATTTCATTTTCACTCTGAATGTTTCTTAAATCTTTTGTTTCTTATGTGTCACAAGCGTTGTGACAAGTCTTGTAATACTGGAAAACGTTTTATTCACAAAAACACATATAGTAATAATGTCATTAAATCAATAAATTCTCTATAAACATAAATGTATAGTAAAATAGTTTTGGGTTAGTAAAAAATCATTTGTTTTGAAAAACAAATGTATTGTGCGTGATAAATATTTGTTTCGAATACATGTACTTGCATAGATGATGGTTCATGCACAAACAAACCGTTGACGGTGTGACTTATTTAGTAATATATTAAATAGGCTTAAACATAATATCTGAAATATTTGGCTGCATGAACGAGAAATAAACTACCGTTGAAATAGAAGTATATATATATATATGAGGGAATATCTAAAGTAAAATTCAAAACATCAGAATTTTATATTCATTATCCTTAATTATAAAATTGTTTGGTGGTATTATTTCATTTGAAGTTACTATTAAAACGTTAGCAACATTAGTTAAAATACTAAATGACAAGTAATTATTTTTTTTAACTGAACATACTATATTTGCGGCGCAAATAACACTTCACCGGATTAACCGGTTTTATCTATTCACCTCAATTCTCTGATTTAACATTTAAATTTTATTTTTCTCTTCCCTTTGGGAAATTTAACACCAAAACTATCTGTTATCAATTTAGATTTTCGGGCCGTCATACCTGATTTTGGAAAACATATCTTAATTTCTGTTTGATTTCTAATACGCGATTATGGCAACTTGAACTGTTTGCAAGAAAATAAAATATACAGAACTTTAAAGAGAAAGGAAAACTATCGTCTAAGATGGTATCACTTGTTCTGATGTTATCAACAGTACCATTATGACTTCCACCAAATAACAGAAAATTCACAACGAAACCACTCTCCTCCACATCTCACTTCCTGGCCTGTGAAGGATTTTGAAAGGGAGCTCTATTTTCTCGGGGGGTGCTAATGTTTACTCTAACTTTAGGACCCGAAAATTTCAATTTAGAAATGAAAAATATTTATGAGGTGGAAATAGTGTTCAAAGAAATCAGGTTATATCGTTACTCCAATTGTAAATCCCCAAAATGTGTTTTAAAGTAACATGACGCAATTCGAGAATTCTCGTTCGGTACAAAACGAATAAATATGATAAAATGCATTTATTGATATCAATAATACTGTTACGACAGCGGAAGTCATGTGACGCTGCTAGCGCATGCGTGAATGTGTTTCTCGAATTATCAGGGAACTCCTCGGATTTTGCCGAAGCCTCTTTGTTAGTATATAAGCCTGGCGAGAAAAGCCAGCGGACGATGATGAATGCATGGTTAAGCGAACAGTAGT
>NW_013667844.1:16239-18819 GCF_000517525.1 Limulus polyphemus | reverse complement strand
ATTATGTAGTTTCTACTAAATCGAATTCTGCTCTTATTGGGGTAATTTTTATTAGATACAGTTGGATTTTTTTATCTATTCATAAAAATCTTAATACCGAAAGCCTTCATTGGAAAAAAGGGGTTGCTACCATACGTAACGCACCTCTCCTTCTGACGATCCTCACTTCTTGTGCATTCTTGAAAAAAAAAATAGCACAAGCTGTAAGCATATAAGAATGAACATCAGGTCAATAGGCTACAGTCAGGTTCTCAGCTGACCGTTGTATCACTTGAAGCACAAACCCAAGTATTTGTAATACATGTTATTACTATACCTGCTGGAGTCACCTGGAAAGACACCAATATTTAACCAACTTGTATTTTCAGGTGGTAAATCGAAAGCCCACACCAAAGATGTGTGTATATTGTCAAGAGAAATAGACTTAAGTCTCACAAGCTAACATTATTCTTATTATACTGCAAATTCTCCGTTTATGACATGTATTCCAGGATTACATCTTCAAGAAACATCCATGTAAGATCTTTACGAATCTGTTTGAGGGTTCTCCTCGTTAAATTCCATACTGGTTTATTCAATAGAGTTCTACTTACAATTCTGGGTTTCGAAAAAAAAAACTTTTATTTTAAAGAAAGCTATATTCAGCCCTTTCTACTTTATTGAGTGGTTATGATCCTCTGTAGCTTGAATTTGAACGTATCAGCCATCAAGAATGAATATTTAACCATACTGGTCCTCTTGTGTGGGACTTTTAGCAGAAGGTAACAATGATGTTCCCCTCCAAAGTTTAGATGAGACGTATGTCTATATTCTGCCAAGTATTCATTCCAGAGGTGAAGTTGCTTTTTGTACAAACAGCGGTCACTTGTTAAACCAATGATGGTTGTATGATTTGATGGATACCTTGTATTGATCATTGATTCATACCTTGCTGATAAGCGAATTATTGAACCAGCAATTACTCATTATGTATTCAAAAATTCAAAACATTTCCACCTTCGATACAAGCACAATACATGAGTATTGTGGTTACAGGATTTAGGGGGGCATTGGATCCCGTTCAAGAACTGGGTATGAAAACCCCAGATTACGTTAATTATGTAAAACTAAATGTAATATTTCAAGGCTTTCCACAAAAGTGCATTGTGTAGTAATTTATTTCTTTGTTCATCTGAATGACCCCTTATTCACACTATGGGTTAAAAGGCTAGGTCAGTCATAGCCATCCTTAAATTTGAAATTCGAATCAAAGTGAAGGCAATTAGTTTTAAACATTCATCACTAGAATTTGAATTACTCTTAACCGAACAGCAGGATGTACTATCACTCTTATCACGCGCCCAAGCTGAAAGTTTGAAGCGTGTTTGATATTACCAAATAAACCTTTGAATCTACAGTGTAATAACCTAATCACTAGGGCATGCTATGGCCACAATGGTCAATAGAAACTATAACTGGTCGCACACAATTTTGACAGCTACTGGACTTCATAGTTACCAACCTGGATATTTATTCAATACGGATTAGGTGAAAATTGCCAGTGCTCTTTGCATCTTATATTGGCCTGCTCCCTCACGTAAAACAGAAGCTGATTCTACTATTGTACAACAGATGCTCGAACTAGTTGAAACAATTCAACACAATCCAATAGATTGTAGACCACAAACATCAGTTCATCTGGTAAACGAAAATGTGTATTTGGACTTTTTACAATTGTCTGAAGATCAACTAGAGTTACTGACATTGGGTGTATACCAACTCACAGGAACAACTATCTGGATAATTAATGATGGCGATGCAAAGATTCACGATTAAATTAAGGGGCACAAAATTGGTGTTTCTGTATTTTTTTATTTGTAATCTAAGCTTCAAGCACAATAATTCTTCAGTCACGAAATAGTTTTTCCGAGTTATAATATGCTGTTTTCTTGGACTTGTTTTTCTTCTTTTATCTCAACAATTACTATATTTAACACAGGTAAGCCGTGGGGAAGAAAACGTTACGTACGAAAAAAACATGCACATTTTTGAAATGCACTTTTATAACAGATGGACTTTGGACACAGCATGACCTCTTGGTTAGGGCGCTCGACTCGCTATCTCTGGGCCGCGGGTTCGAATCCCATCACCTAACATGCTCGCTCTTTCAGTTCTAGGGGCGTTATATTGCAACGGTGAATCCAACTGTTCGTTGGTTTGATTTAATTTGGTTTGAATTTCGCTATAAGCTATACGAGGGCTATCTGCACTAGCCGACCCTAATTTAACAGTGTAAGACTAGAGGGAAAGCAGCTAGTCATCACCGTCAACTCTTGGGCTTCTCTTTTACCAACGAATAGTGGGGTTGACCGTCAGATTATAACGCCCCCACGGCTTGTTGGTAAAAAGTAGCCTAAGAGTTGATGGTAAGTGATGCTGACTAACTGCCTTCCCTCTAGTCTTACACTGTTAAATTAGGGTCGGCTAGTGCAGATAGCCCTCGTATAGCTTATAGCGAAATTAAAAAAAACATAATGATTTTACCAACGAACAGTTGGATTCACCGTTGCAATATAACGCCCCTAGAACTGAAAGAGCGAG
>NW_013667844.1:11295-15558 GCF_000517525.1 Limulus polyphemus | reverse complement strand
GACGAGTCGTTTTTATATACATTTTTATCAAATTATTGGAACGAGAAATTTACTGGTCTGTCATTGGTTTAATGTTTGCGTATTTATGCATGAAATTAATATTTGTTTATCTTAGTACTCTGTAGGTTGCGGTAATTATTCCATTCTGTATTGTCTGTAATTTCTTTATATGTGTGTTGGTGCTACATTTGTCCAAGCAGAGCAGGCACATTCCATTACTGGTCTAATGTATTGTTCGTAAATTTTGATTATGTTTTCTGGTGTAGATCCTGCGTTCTTACCTGTTAATCTCTTATCATACTTTTCTCGTTGCCATGCTGAAGGGAAGACTAGCGCTTGTTGATTTGTTTTGTTGAATTTCGCGCAAAGCTATACGAGGGCTATCTGCACTAGCCGACCCTAATTTAACAGTGTAAGACTAGAGGGAAGGCAGTTAGTCAGCATCACTTACCATCAACTCTTAGGCTACTTTTTACCAACGAGCCGTGGTGGCGTTATAATCTGACGGTCAATCCCACTATTCGTTGGTGAAAGAGAAGCCCAAGAGTTGACGGTGATGACTAGCTTGGCAACGAGAAAAGTACGATAAGAGATTAACAGGTAAGAACACAGGATCTACACCAGAAAACATAATCAAAATTCACGAACAACACATTAGACCGTTAATGGAATGTGCCTGCTCTGCTTGGACAAATGTAGCACCAACACACATATAAAGAAATTACAGACAATACAGAATGGAGTAATTACCGCAACCTACAGAGTACTAAGATAAACAAATATTAATTTCATGCATAAATACGCAAACATTAAACCAATCAAAGACAGACTAGTAAACTTCTCGTTCCAATAATTTGATAAAAATGTATATAAAAACGACTCGTTAACCGAGATAAATCACTATATCATATATGATGGCGATAACCCTCAGTACCTAAGTTTACTATGAGAAAAAGTCCACCTGCACTAGATCCAAATATGTCGCTTAGAATTAAGTATAACTTGCATATTTAAAAGGGCGTTTATATGTGAAATACGCGATTGACAATTCTTTGAAGTGAAAAATTGAGTTTTGGCTATCGGACTGTTTGCGAGTATATACAACGAAATTAACAGAAATATTAAATAGCACTAAATGTTACAGATAGTCTATTCGTGGACATGGCCGTGAAGAGGGGAGTAAAATCAGTGTTTCTACGCAGTGATCAAGCCGTGGTTTCTTGAATAGCTTTGTAGTATTTCACAATTTATGAACAATAGGAAAGGAGAGAGGAAGAGGTCTGAATTGAACTTTATCCTCCCTGGTCGCGCACAACGACCAAATACTAACAAAGACAAGAATAGTCTTTACTAAACTCTTTAGCTATAGCCTACTTATAAATAATATAAATATGTTTGTTCCGTGTTGACATGTAACAAGCGTTTATTGCACTTAGTGAATATTATATATTGATATTTTACATGCCATCACTATGTGGACATTTAAGATACATTCATTCACTTGAAGGGGTTGGGGTTATTGTCTTCTTTTTTTACGATTCATCAATGTTTTTTATCCTACTTGATTTCTTATTATCAGGAATAGAATTGTTGCTACATCTACTTAGATACATTCATTCACTTGAAGGGGTTGGGGTTATTGTCTTCTTTTTTTACGATTCATCAATGTTTTTTATCCTACTTGATTTCTTAGTACCAGGAATAGAATTGTTGCTATATTTACTTAGATGGGCTATAATATGAGAACTATGATATTGTATTATATACGTTTTTAAGAATATATATATATATTTAATTATCACAACAGCTAAAGTCAACATTACAAATTAAAAGCACATTATTTAAATTATTTTGAGTTCCAGGGCCCCAGTTTTACTGTATACAAGCAACATATTTTGTCTTTGTATATAGGTTTTTCTTTCCTGATACTGTTACTGAGGGAGGGCATTGATATATGCATATAACCTATTGTCTAGCTTTGGACATAAACATAAACAAACACAAATTAATTTTAATGTGCTTTACATTCACTATAAAACCAATGAGAAATTATTTATATGTACGATTTGTTAGTCTCCACTACTAGAATTTCGAGATACAGCAGCATCCACATGTAATGCATACATGTAAGACTACATGTGACCTGACAAGCCGTCTTTCTACCGGTACAGGCTTGCTTCTTAAAACAGGTTTTATGGTTGTGACTTGAAAATAACGCGTTTCTCGAGATTAATGCAAAAACTAACATAGAACACAAGGTCTTGCATTTCGCATGTAACAAAATTTATGTGTTTCATATACTATAGTAATGCTGTCACATATACCTACGCATGTTTAAACTCGGTGTTCTACTTCTACAATACAGAGAATAATGAAGAAACGAAAGAACAGTTAAAAGAACTTGGCTCTTATTGGGGATGCGTTATTTATCATTAATACAAAGAAAGTTATATGGTGTAAATATTGAAGTATAGTTCTTTATTAACTAATGTACTGATGAGTTTCTTAGTTTTAAGTTTCGAGTACAAGAAACATTTCCATTGAAAATTCCTGAAGACCTACTTCATTAATCATGTACACAAGATTCTCAAGGAAGGTAGATGACTTTTACATGGCTGTGAAAAATGTTATTTTTTTTTTATGCTTACATGTTTCTGTAGATATTGTCGGCAATTGTGGGATAGAATTTATTATATGCTCAATGTCCTAATTAGACGCCCCCCAGTGGCACAGCGATATGTCTGCGGACTTTAAACGCTATGAACCGGGTTTCGATACCTGTGGTGAGCAGAGAACAGATAACCTATTATGCTTAACTTCGAAGAAACAAACCTAATTAGATGTATGCGGAAGACGTGTGTGAAATTATTTAACAAAATAAACATAGCTTGGAATAAGTTAATTAAAATGTTGTTAAAAATATTTTTCATTGATTACCGGAAATGCCTCATTTTTAACTTACTGACAACAGATAGCTGGGAGTGGCCTAGTGTTTAGTATATCTGAACTGTGAATTCCAGAGTTCATGATAGGTGTCTCGCTTCTGCAAATACGCGCTACGCACTTTGCGGCCATGGGTTGTGCTATAAAAGTGAGGTCAACTCTCACTATTCGGTCAGATAAGAGTAGTCCAAGAATTGGTGGTGGGTACTGTTGACTAGTTGTATTCCTTCTAGTCTACCAGTTTAAAATTAGGGGCATCTATAAAGATTCCCTTTCATGTAGTTTTACTTGGAAATATTAAAATGAACTAAATAAATACTTAAAATACGACACTTGCGTACCTCAAATAGTACTAGCTAGTCACAGCGTACAATATAAGTATTAAATGGCCATAATATTTCCAGTTATCTGAGAATTGAGGAAAATTATTAAATATATGTCACTGAGGCTTGGCCTGCCCCCCAGTGGCACAGCGGTATGTCTGCGGACTTACAACGCTAGAAACCGGGTTTCGATACCCGTGGTGGGCAGAGCACAGATAGCCCTTGTGTAGCTTTGTGCATAATTAATTAAAAACAAACAAACACTGAGGCTTGGCCTTGTTTGCTATAATATTTTTTAATGAAAGGTAAAGGTATAAAATTGAGGCTTCAATAACAAGTTTGCATTCTAATATTCCAAAGTACAAACCTAATTCTTAATATACCAAAAAACTAGATTTAAGAATATAAAATATTACCTTTTCTACGACCAAACTCAGAAAATTACAAATTCCTGTAAGATTACATTGTGTGTGGTATTGTTATACATGCTTACAACGCTAGAAACCGGGTATCGATACCCGTGTTGGGCAGAGCACAGATAGCCCTTTGTGTAGCTTTGTGCATAACTACAAACAATTAACCGAATCTTTTTTACATCTGTTCATACTATTCTAATTACGTTCTGTCTCCTTTTATGTATTAACTTATAACGTTAATGATGGAATTTGTTTATTCCGAAACGTCTGTCGATTGTGTTTAGAATATTGTTCATCTAGAATCCTTGTATATAACAAATACATTCCCTTTCTTATAAAATGGTGTTTCCACCCAATGGATCTGTTACTGTTGAAGATACATGTCAGTTATTATTATTTTATTGAAACTGATGTATTGATCTTTCAAGCAAAATCCTGATAACTTTATTATTTTATCCTCAACGTATTGATAAAAGACTCTTAAATCAACATATAATATGAAATTACTATTTTATATTTTAGTATACAAAATATATTACATTTATATATACAGGCTTATATAAACTTATATAAACACAAAC
>NW_013667844.1:0-10678 GCF_000517525.1 Limulus polyphemus | reverse complement strand
GTTTAGCTTTGTGCTTAATTACAAAACCAACAAACACACTCAGTGATAAGCTAAATATTGGAGCGATTATTACAACACAAATAACCCATTATACAGCTTTTTGCGGAAAAAAAACTTAAAATACTTCGTTCTGTTCACAAAATATGCTATCTCTTCTTCCTCTTAAGCCATCTTACCGTTGTTTCACCGTCACTAATTCAGTTTTCATGCGAAAAGATAACTTATGATGTAACGGACAGTTCCTACGAATTTCTGTTCAGAAAAATTACTTCGTGCTTCAAAGTACAAAACATAATAAAAGATTTAGTATATTTTAAAAGGAAATTTACCAATTATGTTTCCTCTGCTTTTAAGATGTCGATTTTTTGCCAAGATCGCACAAAAATGTGCTTATATCACTATTATGTTAGCCAAATTCATAGCCCCTCAGTGGTTCAGCGGTAAGTCTTCAATCTTATAACGCTAAAAATTGAGTTTCCATTTTGTATCTTTGCGCTTAACAACAAACAAAAAGCCAAGTTTATTGATAAATCGTTGCTCGTCCTTGTGATATATTAAAAATAACACGAATACAAAACACGTTTATATTGTTAGTTGTCGTGAAGAGAATAAACTATTATTATTATTTTTTGCGAAATTAGTCTCAATTAAAATTAATGTATATCAGTTCTGAACCTGTTAGTCGTTAGGCAAGGCACGTCTAAACTTCGTCTTTATAAAATTAACATTCCACTTTAGTTTCAGCCATACACTACTACAACCCAAGCGTATTTAGATAATTACTACTCTTCAACTGCAGGATGAGCCAAAACATAACTTTATGGTGCTCAATGTTAAGAGCAGGATTTAAATAGAATCGTATGTATGGACCCTCATTGGAGAAGTTTTTTTTTTCTATCTACAAAAAGCTCAGTTTACTAGGTGTGCATGATTGATGCTAGATTTGAAAGTCATAACATTTTATAATATTGTACATCTGATCTCTTATTTCACTTCACACTATATAAAATTATTATTAACGCAGTAGCTAGAATGATTTATATGATGTGTTGTTCTGTCTTTAGAACTCAGAATAGATTTATTGCCGTTTGATAGAACATAATAAAGTAAAATTCAAACTGAATAGCCGTGTTACTGAACAAGTGTAACTCAGTATGAAATTTCATACTAATTTCCACTACATGTCAATAATCAATTTATGAATATTGATAGTCATTTGAAGTAGTTTAATAATCTTCAATATAAATAAATCAAACAGAATTAATGTTTTGATACCTGAGACCCAATTATTGAGTTGCTTAACATGGATAACCCGAAACAAAATGAACGATATTTCAATTATCGCTCGCTGTCAGATACTTATTTCACATATCAAAATAATTTACAAAAATTGTAGAGATAGTTGTACTAATAATTAGCAGATACTGGCCGGATCACATTCTACTCTTCCCCATATACCGTTATAATACAAAAAACACACACAATTAATTGAACCTGATAGCACTACGATTTGTGAAAGTTGTGTCACAGCTCCAAAACGTGTCCTTCATAATACTTCCAGGTATACTGTTTTCAGGTTCAGATAAGAATGGTAGCAGCAACGGCTAAAGGAACATCGGTAAATGTACTACAAAGTCAAAGTGGACTTTTTAACTCAGACTAAGTTTTAAGGAAACAATGCAAACCAAGTAAAAAGAAATGTTCATTTAATCAAAAACAATTCTAGAAAAAGAATGCGCTGGACAATGGATAGCGCTTATAGATCGATCGATCTCGGAGAGCATGGCGTCATTGACTGGCGCAAGTGAATGAAAAGAGAGCATAGCATAGTGATATCTTTAAACTTAGACACGATCATATCGCAACAGGTCAAGACTAGTACTCCAACAACATCCTTCGTGAGAAAACTCAAAGATATCTAAGCGGAGCGCGCGCCTTGACCCGTGTAGCTAGAACCCGAAATAAGGTCAGTACGACACAGGCGGATTTCCTGTATATGAATGTCTGTAATCGCTTTTAAAGCACATATATATATATATATATATGAACATTAAAAAAACAAAATAAACAATAAATAAAAAGTTTAATTTTCTAACGATAGAGAGAGAGAGGGGAAAAAAAGGTACTTCTCCAAGTACCACGTGTATTTAATTTGAACACAGAGTACCTAATTACCTTTTACTATAAAGATGATACATTATGAATGTGTGTGTGTTGGCTGGCACGATTACCGTAATTTTTGTATGGTAACTCGAAACTGTTGGACGGTGTAAAAAGGCTACTTTGTTTTGATATTCTTACCATTGAAAGAGGATAAAGAAACATCCTAAAATAGAGCATATTTCCACTTATTGTTGCCTTTTGGCTTTGGGTTTAAAGACCCAAGTAATTAATCAGTTAAATGAGTTACTTATTACCTTCCACAAAGCAAGGTCTGCAATTAGCATCTGATGGGGTCAATATAGATTAGATAACAAAAGAACATTATCTAACACTGTCCTTTATACAATTTTTCCTTCCTCAACGGGTACCCTTAGCTAGTGACAGTAAAATATACATACCATGCGCATGATATAAAATTATTAGTTTTATCTCACATGCTAATATTTATAACATACCTCAGTTTTCACATTATTCATCACACTGAATACATTATGTCCAATTATATATGCTGGACCTGTTAAAAGAAACCTGATCTAGCAACCTAATTTAGTTATAGAGGTTAACTGATTTTCTTGTTTTCCGAAAATAGATTATTTCAGTGTTGTTTGATAGTTTTAGGATATTTCGAACTCGCAATTCCGAATATACTACATCATTATAATTGATAGAAAAGGTACCTGATGATGACAAAACCTTGTCGAAACATTTGCTGTTATGTTAAACGTATATTAAAGTTTTTCTTCATTACCCATTCAAGCCGTCTCCAAGCATTATTGGAATGAAAGCTGTTTACATTCCAGTGAAATACACTTCAGTAGGACTTTGAATTTTGTTTCTTCAAACCTTAGATAAACTAGCTTGGGAAGATGTGAAAGTTTGAATATATGTTCAAATTTCAGTGGCGTATAATAGCTAAGTATGTACATGGGAAAATGTAATCAAAGTTAAACTTTTTTGATAATTTCCAATCATAATAATTATTCCTCAAACACATTATAAACACTACGAACTATGTTCCTTGAAATTTCCAGTGAAATGTAAATTCAGGCGTAAATCTATAACTGTGCTACTCATTCCGAATGGAATAAACTAATATCTTGTACGACAATCAATCATATAAAATACAGTCATATTCTGAACTTAATTGAAGCAGGCAAGCATAAAATTATATAAATTACATGTACATTTTGGCATGCATGAACAAGACGAACTAACTGGCATTGAAATATCAATAGCCCACGCAAAGAAGATGCTTGTCTTGTTAAAAATATGACGACAATTACATTTCGTGACAGAACAAGAAAATGGCTGTATCAAAAGGTCTGTGAAACTAGCCAAGAGAATAATGTTTTGTGTTTTTTTGGGGGGTAGTCTAGACAGACTTAACATTGATCAACTACAATTTTTGGAAACTAATTATACATTATGAATTACTACATTGATATATTCTAAAATTAGCCACTAGGCAATAATTATTGCACGATCGAATTCCTCATTAAATTCTTTTCTTAAAGAAAAATATTAAGAAACGTGTGTTTATTAGCTTTAATGATGTGTAAGGTGGTTATTCAAATTACGCACGGGCCCGGCATGGCCAGGTGGTCAGGGTACTCTACTCGCAATCTGTGGGTCGCGGGTTCGAATCCCCGTCACACCAAACATGCTCGCCCTTTCAGCCGTGGGGGCGTTAGGATGTGACGGTCAATCCCACTATTCGTTGGTAAAAAGAGTATTCCAAGAGTTGGTGGTGGGTGGTGATGACTAGATGCCTTCCCTCTAGTCTTACACTGCTAAATTAGGGACGGCTAGCGCAGATAGCCCTCGTGTAGCTTTGCGCGAAATTCAAAACAAACAAACAAATTACACACCATAAAATCCTTTTCTAAAAAACAAATGCAAGGGTCAATGATGTTATTTTTGCATTACAATTTCATAGGAGTTAAACTTATGAATTCATATTTCATTTCTTTCTCTAGTTGGTTATTTTTGTATCACACGTTCAGTGTAGGTATATATGTAAATCAAACAGGTAGCAAGCTAGTATGGGCGCTAATCTCAGTATTTCGTTTTGTATCTTCTGCTAGTAGTAAAAAAAAAAGCATAGCAAAAATACAGTGTTTTTAGGTTACAAATATTATATAAGAGTGTCTGACATCATCATACCAGCTCAATTAATTTTGATCTCTAAAATTATGATGATGTCAGACACTCGTATATAATTTTTGTAACCTAAAAACACTGTATTTTTGACCAGCTCAACTAATCTTAATCTCTAAAATTTGCTAAACATAATTTTTACAATACTCAGCCTCAAAAACGCATAATCTTGACAATATTTTATAATGATGGTAGCCAAAAAACATATTTGGCTATCAGAAAAACAAATATGTTATGTAGTATGTCTATAAAACGTTTTACAAAATATATTCTGAAAAAGGTAACGACAAGGGCGCCATATTTCAAGCAAATTAGAGTTACTGGTTTTATAGGTGCAATATAGGAAGGGAATAATTATAAAAATATATTAAGCCAAATGTTTGTAATGCAAATTACGCTACACTTCAGTTATTACCCAGAATACCTTTTTGTGACTTACGTGGTTTTTATCACAAATATCAAAACCTATCGATTTAAAGTGCTTCGCCAGCTCAAAAACATTAAAATATAAACAACACAACCTTAACATTCTCCTAATAATTAAATATCACGTGTGGCCTAGTGGTCTGCATGCCGGGCTACGTATCAAAAGATCCAAGTTTCGATACGAGATGCCACTTTACACGCTCTACGTGGTGCGTTATGAAGGTGACATTCAATTTCAATATTCAAAACTGGAAACCTTCTGGCGACTAAAGCTACGGACTGGCGGCCTTCCCTCTGATCAGCCGCTCAAAATCAGTGGTGGCTGTGTCTGAATCCTAGGGAATATCTGACCTGACTGTTTAGCCCATGTGTTGTATAAGGTGCCGTTCAGTTTGTAAATACCAAACTTAGTAGTTAAATATAACTTAAAACTTACTGTTACTGTTTTAATATAAAAAATGTAAAGATAGAATAAAAATAATGTGTAAAATCAACAAATTTACAAGTGTATAAAGGTTTTTCAGAACGTTTTTATTTGTACTGATATGACTCCCTAACTTCTGTTATTTAGTATTGAAGACGTGTAATCTGAAAATGTTGTAATCGTACTTTCAGTTAATAACATATCATTGTATCAGTAGCACTATATCATAGAATGTAAGATGGGTGAAATATGAAGTGCTTCTAAATGCTCTGTAAACATTTCATTTAGTGGCTACTTACATTTATATCTTCAGCAGGAATTTTACTTGAAATTATCATATCTTTTGTTGTGTAACGCAAGTGTTTATAAATGAATAATAAACAAATACCTTAAAACGTTTTGTACATCGTGATCTAGTTTACAAGATTCTCTCGGGTATATTATTGGACCGTAGAGCAGTGAAGTTTTGGCTAAGGCGAAACCAGCATACATTACAGATAATTGACATTTAAATTTACAACTTTTGTTGCATCTGCAACGTGTAAGATATTTTATCTTTTTTGTCTTTTGTTTTTAAAGTATTTTCACACAATTCATTAACTTGGTTTGTTTCGAATTTCGAACAAAGCTGCACGAGAGCTATCTGTGCTAGCCGTCTCTAATTTAGCAGTGACAGACTAGAGGGAAGGCAACTAGTCATCACCACCCACCGCCAAATTTGGGCTACTATTTTACCAACGAATAGTGGGATTGACGGTCACATTTACACGAGCTTGTTTGGTGAGACAGGGATTCAAACCCGCGACCCTCAGCCACCTGGCCATGCCGGGCTCGTTTCATTAACTTACCCACAACTAATAATTTACAGTTTTTACTTCATTCTGTTTAATTTTTTCCCCGTTCGTTCGCCAAGTCTCATTACTGGGGAGGGGGGGGGGTAATTTCATCATTTCTTGTTAAGGTACAGAATGTTAGAAGACAGAGACAAGTTGTATGAGTGCACTAAATTAATAAGTCTGACAAGACGTTACTGTGCAATCCACTGATAGAACAACAACAGGAACTCCAAGTATGGTCTGATTTATATTGATCGCATACATTTTAGTAAGTACTAAACATACCATTTGTTTGTTGGTTACAAAAAAAAGAATGTGCTAATGTAAGTTCTCTTCATAGTTTGATAAAAAGACTACAAATGCATTACAATCACAGACTTTATACGAATGCATAACAACGAAATGACCATACAGATGCCCTTCTAATTTATTTTCAACATGTTGTCCAACGGTGACATTAGAGAAGCTGGAACTCAACATGAACGTACATAGTTTAAAAACTATCAAATATCGCTATTGCAAAATTTGTTCAAATCCGTTAAGACCTTTATTCTATATTCTGCAAAGCTATTTTTTAACAATAGAAAAGTGGAAAAACCTTACAATCTAAATTTCAAGTTATCCTAAAGATTTAAAACTTGGACAGTGAAATATTGAAACAAACGATTCTACTCACTTGATAGCTGTTCTAAATATATAAATGCTGCATGTTTAGATTGTGAGCTGTTGCAGTTTTTCGATCTTTGATCATTGTTAAACTTCATTATTCACTGCACTAAGCCCCGCAATGGCACAGCGGTATGTCTGCGGACTTACAACGCTAGAATCCGGGTTTCGATAACCGTGGTGGGCAGAGCACAGATAGCCCATTGTGTAGCTTTGTGCTTAATTACAAACAAACAAACAATCACTGCACTAAAACCCAACTTCTTAATATATCACGTATGTGTAATGCAAGTAAATAGACCTTACCTAAATATATTCTTGTGTTATATATTTTACCATATAGTAGTAAAGTAACAGGATAAACTTCATACATTAATTACGAAAGGCAAACGTTTTAGTCTTACTTCCTTAAAATTGAATATTATTCTGCCTTTGCACTCAATAACAATTTCACGCGATTCCAGAAAATGAGCAGTTTGGCCCGATTCGAGGATAAGTTATTATATAGTTCTAATTAATGAAAACGTTTAATATTCTAAGTGATTATTTTGGTCCTTTTCAGTAAAAGTAGGTAGTTTTTGCCATAATTTCTAAAATATATAAATACGTGTAATTCTTATTATGTTACGTATTAGAATTTCAAATAGTCTGAAATTGAGTTAGATTGTAATTTAGATTTAGAAGTTAAATAAATGCCGATATGTATCCAATTTATTATATTTGGCAACAAGATTGATACACATAGTTTCTTTTCTGATACAAATGTTTTTGTATATAAACAACAATACAATTTACAATAACAGTTATTACAAATAGTTATTACACACAATGATTTATATACAAAAGTTTTACAAACTTACAAACAATATAAAGTTTTCTTTCTAGTCTGGAACTTCTTTTGTATCTTATCGAGGGTTCACGATGAGCAAGTTAATTACGAGTTGATGTAGGTACGATTCCATTCGCTTAACGGGGAGCTAGCTAGCTTTGTCCTTCGTTATTCACCAGCCACACACGCCGCGTTTTCCACCATGAAGTTATATAATGTTTTCGTAAAAATACTAATGTCCGATGGGAATCCACTGAAGTTAAATGATTTGTACTGTTCGAACTTTGTAGATGCTCCTGGTCAAATATCTGAAGTTTTCCGATTGATTATAACAGTCCCAATTATAGCTTCCGAAGTGTATAGCACACCGACTATAACAAAATAACAATATATACTCTTTTGGCGCGTCGTGTTGGTTATATTTATAGGCGTGTGGAGAGTTTCTAGAAAATTCAGATTACGTAACAATACAAAGCTACATTAAGCGTTTACGTACATACATATATTGTTGATTCTTACAGTCGAGAATCTTCTACAACTTTAGAGAATAGGCGGGAGTTTCGCAATACATATTTAACACTATAAGCTATGCATATTTCAAACTATAAACGTAATCTAAACAAACGTTGATATTAAAATAAATGTACACTAATAAATCCGTCACAGAATACGTTTTTCTCTCTCTCTCTCTCGGTTTATTGTGTATTCATAAGAAATACTGTACAGACGTTAGAGCGTTTTGCACGCGAGTTCAGTGAAATGTAAGAAATAGACGAGATTTCTGTTATTAGACTGACATTAGCTGTTATAATATTTTAATAGTAAAGTATGTCACGAAGTATAATTTTATATCACAAAATTCTTAATACTTGTGACTTCATAAAACACTTTCATATAAATTAAAAATTCACCGAGTTCACTCGAGTACATTCGTTGTGGCCAGGAAGGTTACTAGTAAATTCTTTGAGGTCAAGGAGGTCACTTGAAAACACCTAGTTTAACTTATCGGGCTCTAGAATATCACCGCTAGTGAATTCATTGAGGACAAGAATATCGCTGAAGTTGGTTAGTTATGAATTTCGCGCAAAGCTACACGAGGGCTATCTACGCTAGCCGTCCCTAATTTAGCAGTGAAAGACTATTCTTTTACCAACGAATAGTGGGACTGACCGTCACATTATAACGCCCCCACGGCTGAAATGGCGAGCATGTTTGTTGGGACTGGGATTCGAACCCGCAACCCCAGATTGCGAGTCGAGCACCCTAACCACCTGGCCATGCCAGGCCTTATCGCTGAAGTAAATTCACCAATTTTTCATTTATGTCGACTATATTTGATACAAGATATTTTCATGGAGTTCATTTCGTTTCCCGGACGTGATGGCACATAATGAGCGAACATGTGTGTTGCTTAATACCGTGCTAGTATTTCTCGCAAGGCGGACATTTTACTGCAGATAAATCCTAATTGCAAAACACTTTTCGTGAGGGAACACGTGGTTAAGTACTTGTTGAGAAACGATTTACCAGACGTGACTGAAAGAAACTTATTATTGTTTAAGAAACTGCCACGAAAAACGTTTATGTAAACCCATTTGTTTTAATGGGAGATCACTTCATTATTCATGAATCGACGTCATAATAGACCACGCAGGCAAAGGCAACTAGCAAGGGGTTTTCCTCTTTCTTTTTTTTTTAATTTCCTTGTAAGACTGGAGCTGTCTCTTTGAAATATATGCAATACAATGAAATATTAAGGCACTAAAACTTTTGTTTTAACTTAGTCTGTAACATACTAAGTTACATATTTGAATTCTAACCTGTTTATCGAAAACCTGATTAAAATTATATAATATTTCTGTTGTAGATCAAATCTTTTTTTGTTGTTTTGTTTACCTTTAACCGAGACGCGACCTTAGATGTAATAAAGGAATGGTGTCTGGATTGAATTAGAAGTCTTATAAGTTTATATATATATATATATATAATATTGTACTTAAAAATGAAGCACACATAAACAAGAAGGGATTATAATTAGCTATTATTTTAGAAGTACGTACGAACTTGATTGTTTTTGACAACGTGAAAAGACTGCAACCAGCATCACGAGAAGTAAAAGACCACGTGACTGTCTGCTTGTCTGTAAATGTGAGCAGAACGATTTTTCCAACGTCTCGTAGTTGATGTCTGCCTAAAAGCCGCGTGGTAATTGACCTTGGTAACCCTAAGGTGAAGTTCGTCGTTTGAGGGTCATGGCCATCGTGTTAACTCGAAGATTTTTATTTATTATCCCTATGTTTCGAAAGCTCAAAAGAAATAAGAGCACAGATTTTGGGTTATTAACAAGGTCAACGGTCCATACGTGCAAAGAGATCGCCACGTGACTCGGTACGCTGTGCGTATTTGACGAGTGTAGGTAACTCGATAGTTAACGGATTATGTTTAGACATCGACTTACTCTTCGTGTGTTTTGACAGTAAATTCTGATTCTGTTCCTGCTGCAGAACTTTGAGATGGTTGATTGCTAATTAATCTGGCACACACGATAATTTCGAGCTGAAAGAAAGTTTTATCTGTGTTAAAAGTTAATAAAGAAGAAGAAAGTAATGCTGATGATTTATTTTCGCTGTATAGATTTACTCATCCAAATCAAGGAAATAATTAACTGTCACTCACTCATTTTTGACCTTCCAAAAACGTTTGTAAATCTGAACCTCACAAAAGTTTGACGTTCTTCCAAGACTGAAGAAGAAAAAAAAAATCCACGAACCTGACATTTAATGTAAGGTGTTTCTAGGACAGTAGAGTAACACCCACTTAACCTGACATTAATGTAAGGTTCTTCTAGGACAGTAGAGTAACACCCAGTTAACCTGTAATTAATGTAAGGTCTTCTAGGACAGTAGAGTAACACCCACTTAACCTGACATTAATGTAAGGTTCTTCTAGGACAGTAGAGTAACACCCAGTTAACCTGACATTTAATGTAAGGTTCTTCTAGGACAGTAGAGTAACACCCAGTCAACCTGACATTAATGTAAGGTGCTTTTAGGACAGTAGAGTAACACCAGTTAACCTGTAATAATGTAAGGTGCTTTAGGACAGTAGAGTAACATCCAGTTAAACTGATATTAATGTAAGGTGTTTCTAGGAACAGTAGACGAACCACCTAGTTAA
>NW_013667843.1:180089-197487 GCF_000517525.1 Limulus polyphemus | reverse complement strand
TTTTTTTAATATCTAATATTTTTACATGCTGCTAGTGACAGAACCTGTTGTTAAAATATCTGAATCCCACCACTGAATTAAGTGTATCGTAAAGTTGTATTCGGAAAAAATAAACTAGTTTTATTTAAGAAAGTACTTGTGTCGGAACGAATTTACGGAAAATTAACTAACGACTGGAGACTAACAATATGTTTATACTCTATGTTTATTTTCATTAACCACCTTACATTAAAAACACATAGTTACTTTTTAAATTCTCATTGAAAATATTGTTACGATATCGGGGGTCACGTGGCGCTAGTATCACGCCACAAGCTTCTCGAACATTCACGTCTCTTCCTGAAATATCGGGAGTTTACTAGATCTCGGTATTCTTTTATATATAAGACGGTCACAACGTGACGGGAAGGTATTGAGTAATTGAACTGCGCGCAGAGAGAATATTGTTGGGCACGTGAGACGTTCGTTGTGAGTTTTAGAGTTTGTTATACCCTGACTGTTGAAATTAAGTGTATCGCAAAGTTGTATTCAGAAAGAATAAACCAGTTTTATTTAAGAAAGGACTTGTATCGGTAAAGTTTCTTCGGGAAGAAATTATACGGAAAATTAACTAACGAACGGAGGCGTAACAATACTGTAAAGTGCTTCACTGTAAGGTAATTAAGTATGTTTGCTCAAACTATTCATGTTTTATACAATAAAGTGGGTTCATCGTGATCAAATATTCATGTTTTGTTTCTTACTTATTTACTTACGTATTGTGATGATCAGCTGTACTTTGTAGTGTTTTTCCTTGCACTTCGTGGTACTTTGTGATAACTTTGTGGTAATTAGTAGGACCCTCATTTTTATAAATAAAAAATAACTTATAAAATCTTATGATTAATAATCCTGCTTTTACTGTTTTAAGTTGGTGTATTGTTTATTCATAACTCAACATGTCAAATTATCATATGAAAAGATGTAAAATGAATGGGGAAAAATTAATTTGACGTAGTATATTTGTAATACTTAATAAAGTAAGACTTTTTATTGATAGCTATTTTAAAATGTTCGTCTGATAAAACTAGTGACAAAAGGTTATATGTTATAAACAGATAATCACTTAAAAATCACATATGTATGATCCTGTGTATTTTTTATGACAGTTTTAAAATGGCGGAATGCTATACTTCTCAATGTGCCAAGAAACGAATTTTATTTCGTAAGGAGCTTCAAAGATGGAACAAGGATGTTTTATTACTTGTTGGTATGTATTGATATCTGTCATTAAATTTGATTTTAATTAATATATAGAGTTTTTCAAGCTGTTTAAGATCCTGCTCCTACTTACAAGGTAGGAAAAAGCTTAACCATTTACGGAGTAGGTCGGATAGAAACAGTACTAGTATTGCCAACTTTAGGCCTAAACGTAACTATTTAAAGTATTTGACAAATTCTGAGTTAGTGGATGATAAAACAAGACCACAACAGTAAAAGTAAAAAAAGTGAATGAAGAAACACCAAACACCAGAAATGTATGTATTGCCTATTGATAAAGTAGATAGAAATAGAGGATGGAGTTTACGTTTGTCGGCAAACAAAAGATTATTGATAACATTTTGTAGTGGATATATAATACTAATAATAGTAATAGTAACTATAGTGATACTATTACAAATAGTAGTAATAGAGTAATGTTAATAATGCTATAAGTAATAGTGTAGTAAAGTGTAAAAGTATTGGTAACAAAATTTACACACACAGACATTTCATACGTTGTTGACTACTATACATACGTTTTGAGCTAGAGCCCTTCTTCAAAATGACATGAACTCCTTGCACAATAACTCCCCTTAAGCACTTGTGTTCAAAATATTTTCATTCTTTTCCTCAGCATCGTCTAATTATCTAGACGAGATGTGTTTTTAAAATTATTAATCAATTACGAGATTTGCAGTAGTTTATTAACCTTAAATTTTGTTCAAGTTTCACTGGTTTCTTTTATAACTAAGGAAAAACAAATTATTTTTTTTTTCCTGCTTTCCCATTATGAATTCTCAAATTATGGAAAAATTCCTCTTCGTCTCAGGAAAGTGACGATGTTCCTAATGATGTGATATTGACAATGTCCTGTGATTATTTTGGCTACTGGGGGCTCATTGTCTGCAGAGGACAGTGATGGTTATTTGTTCAGTGTGTTGGGGGTTCCTTCATACACACTGGCTTCCTCTTCTCATCCATGAAGTCAGTGATCCTTCTCCCAAATTTGAACATGACTGGGATAATGACATGGTTTGTTCTAGTTACAGCTTTGTGACTGTTGAGAAAAATCCTGACACTTTTAATTTCTTGGACATGATTTTGCAGGTATGTTCTCTTCTTTTTCTCCTTTTGTCTCTTGGTTTCTCCTGTGCTTTACTACATGAAACCCATACTCTAGACTACTTTGTCTTCCCTCCTTCACCTGGCATTAGGGTCCATGTAGACTCATTTCTTAAACACCTTCACTCCTGTACTAACATGCCTTGTACACGTCATCTGTTTGACTCTTTTGTTCTGGCTTACAGCCATTCTTCTATTTGTTCCTGAGATTCCTAATCTTTGGAATATGTTTTATCTATTTGGGGGGATGGACCCTAAGCTTTTATTTCCCCTTTCTAGTGCCCAGTTTTTATGTCTTTGTTTCTTGCTTACCAACCTGCTGCATTATTTCTCGTTAATTCATCTTATGTCTGATGCATTTAATTGTGCTCAGGAAGAGTTTTCTGGAGAGGTTTGTTCTCTTCTTTTCACCACATTGGCTCATACTTATGCTCTGTCTCTCCTTATTTAGTTCCTCTGCATTGGGACTTGTTGGAATGGGATGCTCTGCTTGCATTTTACGTTTATCTCTATGACCTTTGTTGGGCTCAATTTATTTCCCAGGAGTTCTTCATGGGTGTTCCTGGAGACCCATATTGGAGCAGCCTGGCATCAGGCCTCATTGTTTACCATGGTTTCTCATCTTTGAAAAACTTACCATTCTGTTCCTAGGCCTGCTGTATCTATGTCTCTTTTTTTCTTTCTAGCCTTCTTATACTTCCCAACCTCCCACTTTCTGATGTCAGGGTTGTCACTCATCTCTTCAATGACTAACTACCCTGTGGGCGCCTTTCTGCTTCTCTTCACCAGGATTTGGTCTCCATTTTTGTCTGACTGATAAATTATTCAGGTTCTTACTGACAGTCTATTTTTTTACTATTCTTCACCTCATCCCCTTCTCCATTTCCTTTCCACTTCATTCTGTTCCTCTTTATCTTCAGTGTCTTGAGGATGTGGGCTTGGATCTGTTTTTCAAGAATGCCATTGAGAGGGTATTTACCCCTACACCTGGTTATTACTCTTGTCTTTTTGTGGTTTCCAAGAACCCTGGAGTCTGGCATCCTGTTACTGACTTGTTGTCTCTCAAGTGGTTTCTTATCATATCTTGGTTTTGTATGGAGGGTTTCTTTTATCTCTGGTGGTTCTTTTCACTGAGGCTGAGATTCCATTATTACATAGATGATTGGCTTATCTTCACATTTCCTCAAGAAGGCTCCTTCTCTCAAACCTGCATTTTTATGCAGGAGGCTGCTCAGATGAACTACATTTTTTCTTATACTGAGCCTATGTTCAGTACATTTGGTCATTTTTTTCACCTCCTATCTCAGTTAGGCTCATGATTTCATTTACAAATAATGGAATGTCTTGCCATCAAGATTTGTGCTTCTCTTTTATACCCTGCACATGGGGTTATTTTTCTTGTGGGACCTCTGGTTTCCTTTGAATCACTCATTTGTTCAGGCTGCACACTTGAATCTCTTCCAGTTGACAAAGTCGGACCAGTTGTCCTCAAGTGCGTGCCTCCCTTCTCCTCTTCTTGAGGATTTGTCTTGGTAAATCGACCATATCAATACCATGATGGGCATCCCCTTGCCACCCCTGACCAATTTACATCCCTTCACAGATGCCTCTGTCAGGCTGAGCAACTACCTGACTGGGCGTGTGGGCCAATTTTGCGCATGTGAATGCCCTTGAACATCTTGCTGTCCATCAGACATTTTCTTCTTGAAGGTTGGTTGGTCATGATATACTCCAACAATTCCACAGTCATTTCTTATATTAACCATTAGGTGGAAACATGTTCTAGGACTATTTGCTTCCTTGTACTGGACCTTCTATTTTGAGATTTTTCCTGTTGGGTTTGTCTCATTGAATTGTTATGTGTCAGTGGCTCTGAACTTGGTATTGGATTGTCTCTCTTGTTTGGACAAGCTTCCAACCACAAAATGGTGTATCCTTCCTCAGGTTTTTTTGTTGGGTTTACTTAGTTGGGCCAGCATTTCATTGATTCCTTTGCCACTTTTAACACCAGGCTTTTCTTCTTTGGGTATCCAATTCTTCATTCTTCAGCCCTAGCAGTTGATACTCTCAGCCAGGACTGGTTTCACATTTTTCTGTGTGCCTTTTCTCTTATAACTCTTTCCCTCATGACACTCTCTGCCAGGTCCTGTTGGTAGTGACTCTTTGTCCAGCACAATTCTTATTTCATCTGCTTTGTCAGTTGGTGTCTGGGCTACATCTTTCTCTGCCCTATTTTCACACACTCTTGCTCCAACTACATTTCTCTTTCACCCAGGGGTGTTGTCCCTTCATCTTCACAGGTGGGATTTGTCCAGTCCATTGCTAGCAGAGCTGGACCTCTAATTATGTAGCCTTTTTCTTATTTCATTCATTTCATCCTCCAATTCTGTTCATCTATCAACAGAAGTGGTGTTTTTTTTTTTATGTTGGTCCATTGGCCTCTCCCTTCCTGCAGGCCATTCTTTTGTGACCCACTTTTCGGCCTTTTTCACATGGTCATTCGACCATGGATTTTGGTTTTCATTATTGCTGGTTCTCATGGCTTTATCAATTACATTTTGCATATCCTGTTACTGTAAAGTTTTTGTCCTCCTGTCCTCGTCATTTTGTGCCAATACTTCCTTCTTCACTAAACGTCTTTTCCTATTTCCATGCTTGACTGGGGCTTTGACTTAGTTTTACACACTCTTACACATGTAAAACTACTCATACATGCTCTGCTTGAGCCATTGTCTTCATATTCATTACACCTTCTTTCTCTAACTTCATATTTTCTTTTCCTTCTCCCCTGTGTTTACTGTCATTTGGAGTTTATGCCATCGATGCTTTCTGCACTCTCACTGCACTTACTTCCTTCTCTATTCAGATCAGGCTTTCTTCTTGCAACTACGGCTTCCAACTGTCTTACTCTCAGAATTCACTTTTACAGACCCTTGGACAAGATCCCTCAGGCTGGCATATGGATGAATCTGCACACGATTGTCTTTAATTATTTCATCATCTGGCATTTCCATCTTCTGAAGAACTTAAGACTCCTTCCAGTCACTGTACTTCAGTGAAACTACATACTCTCTTTGGTAAGAGTAAATACATTTTCTTTTTCAGCACCCTTTTCTCTTTATAGGATCCTGTGAGATGGCTAATGTTGCCTCCCAGGGTATGGTTATTTCCCATAATCAGGCCAGGGATAGTGGAAAATGCGCAACCCATCTGCTCTGTCTCTGCCTGTGCCTTGAGATGGGGTGTTCTGCAAGACCACTAGAAATATCTTTGTGGTATTAAGGGATTTACTTAATTGCCTGATTAAGACTATTCCATTCCATGGACTGATGTGAAAAAAGCCAACCACAGGGATGTGTTTGCCCACTTCTTTTGGCTTGTGCATGTTGGCTCTTAAAAATAGGGTTTCCTGGTCACCCATTACACTGTCTCCAGTAAAATTCCTTTCCAGCTAGCATTTAATGGAATCTGGGCACTTCTCTGAGTCTCCCCACCACAAACTCACCTTGCCTTCTTCAAGTGGAGCATGGGAGACCCTTGCCATTTACCAGTTTGTAGCTACTAGGGTTCTTCCCTGATTGTGTACAGCACTGGTTGGAAGTACGGCAGTGGTAACACTGTCTGTGTGGTGTGCAGGTCACCCCTGAAATAGCTAGTGTGCCCTTCTCTTGCAGCATGAACTTGTCCAGCTGAATTAAGGTGAGACACACACACACTGTAAGGTCTTATCGAGCCCTTTCCACACCACACTTTTTGGCTTGCTGACCTCTTGTGTGTGTGAGTGCTTGGTTGGTCTTGATCAAATTCCCTTCATCCCTACAACACTTGGGGATATTTTGCCTTTCCCTCTGTTTCCTTCTGGGCAAAGAGTATATCCTGCTAGAGATGTAATGTGGTCTCCCATAGGTGTGCCAATATAAAGCTCCTGCCATCAGGTGTCACACTCCATGGGCTTTTCCCTCAAGCACTTTCTGAATGGAGCTCATTTAGGTTTAATGTTTGCTCTGGGATTCTGGCTATTCTGTGTTTGTGGAGGTGGGGTATCGACTCTAAAGTTAACATTTTCCTTTTCTGAAAATGTATTTGCGATACATACTCATTCTTCCCTTTTTCCGATCACTTTCTTGCCTTATCTAAGAATGAAATTATTTTGAGCACAAGTGCTTAAAGAGGTTGTGTTGTCCTCCTGTTGGTGGAGGGCTATTGTTACATGATGATCCCATCATGCATGAGGACAGTTCATGTTAAACATGTGATTTTTAGGTGGGACTTAGCTCAAGGATAGTTGCATGCCAATATCATAGGCAAATACACGAGGAATCAAGTTATTCTGTGTGTGGAAATGAGTATCTATTGAAAATACATTTTCAGGTAAGGAAAATGTTAACTTTTTCATATAATGAAATTCTAAAATAATATTCAGATGAAATAGTGATGAGTTTTTAAAGTAATAATTACAAATTGATGTTTTAATAATGTACTGTTGATCTATCAGTTAATTGTTGCAGTTTTCAGTAATTGGGTCATGCTAAAAATATTTAGTTGTTTTACAAATCAAACCAGACATGTACATTGTAGGTAGCTCCTGTGTGACATTTCTCACTCTTTGGTATTTTTATTAGTGTTACTTGCTTACACATAATAATTATAATTAAGAAAACATGATACAGTTATAAAAATATAAAAAAAGTATTCTGTCATTATGAGGCACCAATATTTTAATTAGGATGTCATTTTGCTTTGTTTGCTCAGCTAATATCCAAAGAGATCATTAGTATATTGAGTTTAAAACTTTTTTGTAAATTAATTTTTGGTACTTATTATTTAATTGCCATATACACTAGGAATTATCCTGTAGTACCAAGCTGGTGATGTAAATTTTTCTTACATTTGTAAATTATTGGTTTTATTGGTCTTACAGTCTTTTCTTTTGTCCTTTTAAATTAATAAAATGATCTTTTTTATGTTTTTGTTGTTACTCTTTATGCTGTTGAAACCTTGTCTGTTTTTTTTTCTCCATCTTCCATGTTGGTATCATATTCTGATGATGGTGTTCAATATTTGCAAATTTAATTTCTAAAATAAATTTTCAGTTCAAATATTTAACTTGTAGTACACCCATTTCAATTTTTTATTAATAACAGCTTTTTAAAGATCAGATACTTTATCAGATGCTGAAGGGCAGTTGAGGATGCTGGTGTTTGGATGTCAGATATGTGTACACTTTATCTTCTGACTTATGATATATTTTAATGTGATATAATACTTTTGACTTATCTTAACATTTGACACAAAATGATAGATGTGTAAATTAGAGTAAAAATTAATGAGAAGCTAAATACAGCTGTATATATATCATTATTATGGTAATTATTAAAATGCTACTTTAGAGATATGTATGAGGGCTTGGTTTTTAAGGAAATTTCGAAGTTGTCCTTCAAACAGCATGACCTGTATAAGAGGTTCTCTTGAAAGCTGTAATGATTTTCTAAAAATAATTACAAAAAAAGATCCAATTACGATGATGTACAAAGACCCACTTACAAGAATTTTGGTGTTTCTATATTGTATTTATTTCCAAAAAGCATAATTAAGGTTTAATTGGCAACTTTGTATCTTTATTCAACTAACTTTTGACACCTTATTTCCTAGGAAATTTTGTTACTTTGGAAAAACATAAGTACAAACCATGTTAATGTTAGTATCTTAAGGAATTGAACAGTCAAATGACCTCTAAAACTTTTAAAGAGAACAATGATCTTGGCCAATGATGTTCAACATTTTCATTCTGACCAACTTGATCTGCCTGCCAAGTATAGATAAGTACAGTCTGTAGTAAGACTAGACTTGCATCAGAACTTTTACACATACTACTGTCCTGTAATATGTATACAATACTTGAGTGCAATGCATGTACACACACACCACTGATATGTAGTGTTGTTTATACCCATAGTTTGTATTGATCTGAAGAGAGGCAAAGCTACCCTTATTTTATTTATTGTTATTCTGTTTTGTACTGATCAAAACTTTCATAAAATTTTGTTTGCAGTTATCTTTATTATGTTCTGTTTAAATCATAAATTTTCCTGCTTTTCTCATGGTAGCTAGGCCTTCTGTATTTCCTAGACTCGATTTAACCTTAGGCCTATATGTGCATAATTGAAACAGGGTCAGTGTTTCAACTGTGACAATTAATGATGAAAATTCTGAATTTTATTTTCTAAATTTTATTTCATACCAAAGCTTTATCAGTAAGAAGTAGAGACAGTTATGTTAGTTTTATTGTCATAAGTATTTATACTAGAAATTAATCTCACTAAATATTTGTGCTATCAGCATTCGTTTTCATTGCAAATTCCCGCCCGTCCATATATATGCATACAAATGTTGCATAATACAATGTGTGGTATTATAACTAACTGAGAGATATACACGGTACTATGTTACCACACATAGCCATTCATGCTTAGTTGGACTCCATACAAAATATAAGTGCCTAAAACAGCATTATTAGCTAGTCACAAAAGCAAACGTTTCCTAAGGTTTTCAGCCCCTTTTGGTGGATTGTACTAACATTTCTCTTTTACAAAGTACAATCTTTTTTAACAAAAAATAGACCAAAAGATATTTTTATGAGGGCTCAAATTTTTGAGTTTGTAGTTAGGAAACTTGCCAATTATTTTGGTCAAGGATCGGAGTCAACATTACGTGTGTAGTGTGAGCATGGATAAATGTACAGTAGACTGCATTGCTGTTTTGTATAAGGGTCTGTTCCGAGTAAGTTTCTAGTCATCTTGGATGGCTGTACAAGTCGAGCCTGGGGTATTTTTGTTGAACCTCAACTTAAATGAAAATTTTTATTGCCATTTATTATATATGACAATTTCTATGGCTTTATGTTTTGAATAGAACACTTTTACACCAGAGAAGTAGGTATAATATAACTATTTTGTTGAGACACTGTTATGTTTTAAAACTTGCAGCATGTTTGAGAGGTTTGAAAAATAAATATTTTTTTTTTTATAGGCTTGGAAAGAATAGCTGAAGAGATTGTAGGCCATGAGAAGTGGAGGAAACTGATGACCCCCTTTAATGGTAATTTTTTATGACTGTCATATGGTTTTATAGCTAAATTTTACATCACTGTGTGTGTGTGTATATATATAGTAATAAAATACTGTAAAATAGACTAAAAATTGTTTGGTATCAAATTGTAGATTATATATCAAATTTTAGTATTATACATTATTTAATTTCTTAATTTAAAAGTAAATATTAAAAAAACACAGTTAAACATCAATTTTTGTGTGTCATGTGGTATGTTGAATGCAGTACTGGTTCAAATTAGATATTTGTGATGTCAAAACACTAAGTCTATAGTTTTGTATGAATTAGGAACTCAAATTACCGATATTGAGAAGCTAGAATATAAAATAAACACCTCGTATCTTTTCTATTTGCTGAGATATCACTCATGTACAGCATTAAACACATTGGCCCAGCTGACCTCTTTCCATTTTGGAAACAGTCTCTCATATACAGTTATTCAATATATGATGTAAATAACCAATCAAAATCTCAGAATGTCCCCCTAGTGACTTTCTAAGCCATTTTCATGTGTTAGGATGCCATCTCATTCTTTTGAACCAAGATTTCAAGGAGGTAAGTTGTGTTTTTAGTCTGCTCATATTTTTTTAGATTCAAATATAGCTTAGTTACTAAGCTTGATAAATTATAGTGGAATTCTGTGGTCTCGATATAGTAATTTATGATTTTTGATTATTCAACTGTTTATATAAAACCTAAAAAAAATTGTATTTCATATCCTTCATGTGTGAAATTTTAAAAGGCTTAGCAACCTATGTTAAGCAGCAACTGAGTACATAGGTCATAACTAGAAGAGATAATTATTTGCTTTACTGTTCTGTGTTTTAAAAAAAATAAGTTTAAGAACTTATTTGTAAATAGTAATAATGGAAATGTGACAGTATTTTACAAAATACCAGTCTACTAAAACACAACTGAAACAAGTCACTTTGTAAAGACTAAAGGTCAGTTTTACGTTATTGGAAACGGTAACATGAGAGCACATGTGCCACGTCATTGTAATTCCTGTATTGTTTGTCAGGCTGAAAGGTCAATATAATAGAAATATATATATAAACGTATAATATTATGAGATTTAAGCTATTTAGTCTAAACATTTATGTTTTCATGTTATAATTTGTTGTTATTCTAGAATGAAAAAGACATAATTTATATTCATTTCCTAATTTTTTATGGTGGTTACAAGATTGGTCAAATCTACCGAACCCTAGCAGAGTGAACCCGTGCAATTAGTGAAAATAAAATATAAAATATAAAGTTTTTTTTAATAAACCTTTGATAACTATCTGGACATTATAAAGATTTTGCATGTGAAATTTGAAAATTTTCTGATGCATAGAAGTATTTTCAATCTTAAAATGAAAATTATTTTGGATGTTGGATTGGCAAAATGCTAAAAGAAAAATAAAAGTATGATAAAAACATTGCTTAACAAACCTTAAGACTTAATAAAAAAATTTGATATTTTGCATATGAAACCATTGTAATGGCCCCTTAGTGGTACAGCGGCATGTCTGCGGACTTACAACGCTAGAAACCGGATTTCGATACCCGTGGTGTGCAGAGCACAAATAGCCCATTGTGTAGTTTTGTGCTTAACTTAAAAACAAACAAGCATTGTAATGTTTACTGATAATCTGCCAAATTTCATTAACATGTGCTTACTAATTTAAAAGTTGTAGCATGAAAACTATAACAAGCACAAAATTGTTACGAGGTCAGTCCCACGGACCTTGTTCGTGCTGAAAGAGTAAATGTCACAAAAATTGTTAAATAATCTAAATTAATGTTTCCAGTTATTAATTTTTTTACTATTCTACTAATTAATTAATTGAAGTTATGATTAAATTGATTGTTACAAAATTAATTAACTACCACTGTAACTAATTCTGAACTGCTGACTAGAGGGGAAGGCAACTGGTTGGTAACATCAGCCACCAACTATTGGATTATTTTCACTTTAAAGTAAGTGTAAATTAATGTTTTTTCATTGTATTATGTTTATAAATGCATAACTGTATCCTTGAATGTTGATAAGTAGTTGCAGTTGTAGGGGAGGGATCTAAGGAGTCAAGACACACTTTTGTTTTTGGAAATTAATAAAATACATAGCTAGTCATTTGTAACCTGTTCAAAATGGGCTCGTGTATTTTATACAACCTTGTTACCACCATGTAGCCATGATGGTATACATACTATTACTCTGAAATTACTTATTGTATATTCGTGAAATGTGGTAAGCTTTGAGTAAACATTACAAGTGTTTTGTAGACAAAAAAAATCAGTCTTTAAGGAAGTATTTTTGCTCAAACATTTCTTCATGAATACAGGAGCTAAAATGTTGACTGTTCCGAGTTCAAAATGATTGCATGTTAAGATTGAAAATACTATTTTTCATTTCAGAATTGTAAAATTTCATTTACCTAATCTTTAAAATCTTCTAAATGGACACATCACCCCTTTTTTCTCTATCTTAACTCTATATGGGGTTGGTTGATTTGACTGGCCTTGTAACAACCATGAAAAATTAGGAAATCTAAATTACCTTATTTTCTTTCTAGAATGACTGCAGATTGTAACATGAAACTAAAATTGTTTAAAGCTCACAATAGTATACATCTGCTTATATGTAATTTTATTGATTTATTGATCTTTGAACCATGTATAACTAAGAAACTCACCACACAAGTCGAGGTCATGTGGCAAACATGCAGCTCACATTACCATATCAAATTATGTAATGCAAGAGCTGCTCATAAGCATACTTCTGAAGAACTTTTGTTATTATTATTTGTTATCTTCCTTAATCTAACTTTTATCTAACTTGATCAGTTTCTAATTTTTACATTTTAGTAACTTTTATAATGATAAATAAGGAATACACATGAAAAACAAGAAATATAAAACTTACTTGGGTCCTCTTGTGTTTTTGCTGTCAACTGTTGAAATTTAAGTCTATATGATTGGGTAGAGTGATAATTAGAATCATGTTATAGTAGTGTAAATATAGTGGATTGAGCAGAGTGTTGGCTTAGAGGAAGGACTATGTTTTTCAATTAAGTCTTAAGATGACTTCTTTGATTTTAAATTTGTTGTTGTTTGGATCTTTTTTAAAAGTACAATGTAAATTGATGGTAAAATATTTTGATAACTCAAACACTCGTTTATTGAATATTACTTTTATGTGTATCCTATTCAAACAATGCACATAAATTGACTAACTGGCTACTTAATTATTTCTAATTGCAATCCTGATGTACTTTAAATAAAAACATTATTATTGTTGTTAGTAATAGTAAAATATGTTTTCATTAATATTCAATTCATTTGATTTACATAAGATCAATTGGGAATTACTGCATATTTCCGATACGCATGCCACAATCCTTGAGCTCCCATGTACCCCAAGATCAACGTGGTTCAACTGTGTCTCGTATGCAAATCATCATGCAACAACCCTCCACCAATAGGAGTGTGACACACCCTCCTGACGCATGTGACTCCCTCAATGTGACTCTACCGAACTACCACTTCTAATTTGGTAGTCCCTTTTTTTCTTTATGGACCCAGCTCTGTAGTGAGTGGTGCCTGTCTAGGTATACTTAAACTAGTCAAATCTGCACTGTAGAGCTATGATGACGTAGCAGTTATAATTTCCATGGTCACTAAATGCATACTGTTGAGATGAGGTGTTCCACAAGATCGCTCGTAGTTTTTCTAATGATATATTTGCTTCATGAATATGCCTGTTTCAAACCGTACTGACCCATGTACTTTATGGGTGAAGCAGAAGGGGATAGCTGCTCATTCCTGCCATGCCTTTGATCGAATAAATCACGTATGGCCTGCTCTTAAAAATAGGGTTTTCATGGTTTCTCTTTGCACTGTCTCTGGTGTTGATGTTCCTCTGGACTCTTCACTGGATTTTATCCCCCCTTTTTTTTCCAGTGGAGTATGGGAGTCCTTACCACATTCCAGTTCCAAGCCACTGGGGTGGTGTACCATGGAGGTATCCATCTGAATGTGATGATATACGATATAAATAATGATAAAACCATTCAGTTGAAGTAGGGCAGTGGTGTTCTGCTGGTGTTGATGACTAGATGTCCTCTCATCTGGTGCTCCATCTCTGTACAGGTTTATCTGAGGAGATGTTGTAGTTTTGGAGTGAGTAGTCAAAATTGCAGTTCACCCCTTCGATTGGGATCCCTCATCCTACTCTCACATGGATGTCAGTTCCCAGTGGCTGGATTTTGGATTCAGAGGTGAACCAATCAACAAAAGTCTTCACACATGTATTATGGGTGTCTGTTTCCTCACCCAATTATACACTTGTTTTCTCCACCCGTGTTGTGGGTCACAGTGGTGGAACTTACAGATTAAATAGATCTTCCTCTTACACTGTCTTTTGGTGATTTACTTGTACTGAGGATGTTATTGTGCTGGGGGCATTTCCTGTTGGATTGCTTTTGAATGAGATAGTTTACGTCATGGATACATCTTTACTGTACCAGTAGTTCGGATGTCAGGTTCTTGGATCGGTCAAACAATTTATCACATTGCTATCATGGGTCCCATTCATAGATTGGGGGGTACAAGATTCTTTCGGTCTGCTGAACTTGAGGTAATGATGGTATGATCTTCTTTCCTACCTCCACATGGATATTTGTTCCCGGTGGCTTGGTTTTGGATTGTAGTTGACTTACAAATGGTATGAACCTCATCCCACCCCTGATTGGATGTCCGTTTCCAGCAGCCTGGTTTTGGCTGTAGTTGATTTACTGACTGTATGATCTTCATTCTACCCCTGCATGGATGTCAGTTCCCATTAGCTGTGTTTTTAATGCAGTTTACTTGCTGTGTATGGTTCGTTGTGCCCCAGCCACTCTACGCCTAAAGGCAGGAACATCGAGAGCCAGCACAGGCCCCCTTTCTCTCTCTTTTTTAACATTTTCAATAATTTATTAAAAAGAATGTCCTAAATTACGACAGCAACGAGCATTACTTCTAAAAAAACATTTGATAATTATCTATAAGTTATAAAGATTTTGGGTATGAAATTTGGAAATTTTGTGATGCATAAAAGTATTTTTAATCTCAAAATCAAGCTTACTTTGCATGTTGGATAGTCAAAATTCTAAAAGAAAAAATACATGATAAAAACATTACTTAAGTAATCTTAAAACTTTATAAAAAAAATCTGATATTTTGTGTATGAAAGCCTTGTAATGTTTACTAATAATCTGCAAAATTTTGTAAAGATATGCATAAATTATAAAAAATCATAGCATAATTACTCTCATAGATACTTTTGTGGTTACGAGCTGTATGGATTCCACTCAACCTGTAATGGTAGGGTTAAATATGATACAAAATATAGTATAAATACAAAATAATCAGAACACAATTAACATTAGGTTGAAGGACTATTAATATATATATATATACAATGTTCAGAAGTTGGTCTGGGTGTCTGTCTTGGATGTAATGGTCTTTAATAGTCAACTCTGTGTTGAACTCTGGATCAACACCTAATGAGGTTGACACTTGTAAGATGTTACTGTGCATCAGTGACTTGTGTGTCCAGTGTATTGGGCTACAGTCTTTAGGTCTGAGAGTGGTTCATTGTGATCTTCATATGAGTTTGGTAAGCTGTCAAACAATGCATAAGACTGTGGCTTCTTGAATAATACAGGATTCCAAATTAATCCAACCTGTGATAGATCAGAAGTTCAACCAGTGATATGAGGCTGAGATGTCATGATAAATCAGACCTTGACATGACTTTTCTGGGAAAGGGGAAGTTAGAACAAGATTAGTGCTTGATATTATTCATAGCAAATGCACTTGCTACTATGATATCAGGATACATTTGTTGAAAACACTAGAAATGTAAAATATTCAAAGGCTCTTTTTGGTCAATGCTTGTGCAACTACCTTGGCTAGACTCCTGACTGTATGGACCCTTGCCACTATCCCCCAGACAGCAAGAGTTCAGCCTTCCACATACTTGTTAGTTTTTCCATGAATATTGGGTTGTCATAAAGACAGAGCCTGGGCATAGTTTGGGGGGGGGGGGGGGTTAAAACTGCAAGAAAATACCTTACACTAATAACTGAAATTAGGCCCAGTGACTTTACAAGTAGTAACCGGTGATTCTTATCTTGAAGGTTTTGTAACATATGTAACATATGCCTTTTGATGTAAGTTAACCCTTTTCGGCACAGGAACTTACAATTTGCAGGGGGCCATAAGGGAATTTCATGTGCGCAACAATAATAAAATAATCAAGTGGCTATCACATAATGTACTACACATACATTATTTTGTGAAACACCACTTGATAGCTCAGAAAGCAAGAAATACTGCATCCTTTCAGTCATTGATTTTTCCATCAAGTGACTGTTTTAACTGCTGGTCAAGCAGTTAATCCCAGTCATATAATGACATAGAGGTTGGCAGTGGCATCTTGGCTGACTGTTATAGCAGTGGGACTGCTCATCTACTGATTTTTCTTGTCTGACTCCTCACAAATTGCCAGATTTGTACTACTAGTATCTTTCTTCTCATTATTTGAGATATCATACAATACAGTAATTTTGTCATCAGAATTGACTTGCACATCCACGTCTGATTTCTGAAGTAACTGGTTTTCAAGAGGTTTGTCAGTGATTTAGTTTCAGCTTGTATATGTGTTTAGTGCTTGTATGCCCTCTGCATCATCTCTGTAAATTGTAATTGATATCAATGAGGTATTAACAGATAAGATGTGAACCAGTCCACTCAGATACAAATTGTTTCTACACTGCATGCACATACTACAAACATATTCAGTCACCAGGCTTAAACTTTGTTCCACTACTGTTTTATCGTACCATCTCTTTAGACATGTGACAGCTTTACCTATTTGCTACCATGTGAACTTGGATGTCAGTTATTGCAGAAAGCAGCCATTCCACATATTCTTGTGGGTGCTGAGGTACCTTTGTACTAGATGAAGGACCATACATCATATCCACTGGGAGCTGTACTTCTGACTATACATCATATCCACTGGGAGCTGTACTTCTGACTTAAATGTCAGAAAATGTGGAGAAAACAAGTTGACTGTTGCTCAGTTTTGTGTTATGCCATCATGACATATGTTAGATGATAATCTCAATCAGGAATAACAATTCCTAAAACTTGACATAACAACTAGCTATTAAAGTTAGCTCTTTGATCTGTGTGGATCTCCAAATCTTGAAATCCATTGTTCAGTCAATACATCTGTGATGGACAGCACTAATGTGGCAGTTAATGAATAAGCTTCAGCTTGCTTGATAAAGTAATTGATAATGACCAGTGCATACCTATTTCAAGTTGGGGAGGAGGACCAGCTATATACAAGGCAATTCTATCCAGAGACAAACCTACTACTCTCTGTTTTAAGTTCTTAATTCTACAAGGCAATATTTAACAAAATCCTGAATTTCCACTAGTGTGACCCACGTGACACATTTTCTCTTAGCATGTCATCATCCCTATTTTATCCACCACCCCTTGAAAAAGTATGAAATTATACATAAATTACTCTATAAAATCGTTATTGCTCAGACAAACCAAAATGTTGAAAGTCTTTAATTTTGTTTGGTTACAGAGCTATCAAATAGAAAATTAGACCCCTCCTGCCACACCCACCTGTCACATCCTATCTTTCATAATTCGTTAATAGTTCTCTTTTATGTTTCATTATATACTACCTATAACCAATGGAAATTCAAGGTTTTCATCTGCCAAATGATGTAGTGTGTAATGTTATATTTTGAACAGTTAGAAGTCAATTTCATTCAGAGTAGCAACATCATTCCTGTGGGAAAGTTAACGGCTAGCTTGGATGAATTTGTAATGGCTCTTGTCGCATAGTTAGAAAGTCAGAAAAATT
>NW_013667843.1:174423-179349 GCF_000517525.1 Limulus polyphemus | reverse complement strand
AATAAAACAATAAAATTTAATTAAAGTAGATGTATAACATTATTAACTTAGAGCTATTTAGGATAAACGAATGTAGTTTCATGTTACAATTTGAAGTCATTCTAGAAAGGAAAAAAGGGGTAAATTAGGTTTATTTAGATTTATTTTTGGTGGTTATGAGGTCGGTAAAATTGACTGAATCCCATATAGAGATAGAGTACAGAAAATAACAGATAAAATATAAATTTTTCTGAAAAAAAGGTTTGAAATGTATTTAGGAGGTTTTAGGGATTCATAACAAATACTCAACACATTCATTGACAAATCTTTATTTTAGTTTATTAAAAATACTTCACTAAGAATGTGATTTTTTTTGTATGTGAAAGACTTATAATGTTAACTGAAAGACTGCCAAATGTTTGTGAAGATGCACACACTATATTGAAAGTTAGAAGTATTAAATCTATAAAGACTAAATGAATACAAAAAGGATACCGAGCCCGTGTTGAGAAAGCTATAACATTCTAGAGTGCTCATATGTTTGCATGTTGGGCGAACTGTGGATAATTTAATTTTTCATGTTCGGCAGATAATTGGTTGCTTTTATTTTTGTGTGTATAAGCAATCTGTGTTGGACGAACCCTCATTGTTGGAGGGTTTACTGTATTTCATTTTGTGTTTAGATACTTATTGATTAACTTTTGGGATACCACCATCCACTCCTCCTTGGTGATTCTTTACTGCTGTTGCAAAAAATGCTAATTGGTGCACATTTATATTAATTTTTACAATTTGAAAACTAAGAATATGTTTCTTGTGTTCAAACACCTTGCCTTAGGATACTCATTATAACTATTGGATTTGAACTCCTTTTTATCCTCAATTTCATACATGGAATGTCAACAAAACTTTGGATGTCACTTGTTAGCCAAAATTTACCAGAGTGGGATTCTGCAAGTAGCATTTTCTGTATTTTATCTTTTGAACTACCAATATATTTATATTCTCTTGGATCCAATCTGCAAAAACATGTTATACATGATAAAAGTTAACACAAACTTTGATTTCAGCCAGTAGCTTTGTAATTTCACTATAGTTTGAGCACACAAACAACTATTATTACCCTGTTAGCATAATTTATATAGTCACCAAGTTAATTTAAGGGTTGTATAAGCTAGGCATGTTTTTATTTAATGAAAATTTCATTTTTTTTTTATCCTTCATTGAAGAAAAGGCTTTTTGTTTAAAACCTTAAAACTTAATAAGAATATATTCTTTTTCAGCTAGCTTAACTAGCTTTATTGAACAAAGAAAAAAAAATCCCATACTTCATCAACATTGTTTCTGTTTAGTTAGCAAACCAGTTTTTCTTCCCCAAAAAATATTTTGGATTTTTTGGAAACCAGTTTTACAAAAGGTTGAGACATGACTTGTAGTAGCTCTAAAAGTGGTTTTAGTAAAAATATGATAAGTAATGATGTTATATTTTCTAATACTCGCGTGCTTTGCACAACCAGTACAGCATCTTCTATAGTAGTGTAGGATCTTTGTTTTCATACTAAGAATCTTAAAATCTCCTACAACCTTGTTAAATTTTCAGTTTCATATGATGAAGACAGTTGAAAAAATCTTATACAATAAAATATATTTTGTCTTCTTGCATCTTTATGAGGAGTGATACTGTTGAATACTGCTGATTTATACCAGGCTTGAGATTAGTAGTTAACAAATTCTCAAATTAGTAATTCTACCTTATCATTATCTCGACTCACTTGTGATAAGTACATTACATTTTAAGATGTGTCATGCTGTATCTGTAGAATTCATAAAGTATCTTTAGGTGACTCTCATTCTCAGGAATTTTTTACACAGATTATGTAATCTATATAAATATATGTATGCTTACATGTAGAATTTACATTTACAAGTCAGTTATTAAATGAAATTAGAATAATTATAATGTAATGACATTGCTAAGAAATTCAATCAGTAAGTAAGTTTGCACAATTATTTTTGAAGTCTTATATATCTGAATGCAATACAGCAGTGGTATAATGGCTGTTACAAGCATGAAAGCTTTAAATATATTCATTTCTCTAAATTCTTCATAGCTTCATGTTTCCTCTTTGCACAATCGCATTACATTTGTTATTAATGTTTTTCAGTTCTAAAGAAGAATTTAGTCTCCACATGCCAAAAATACCTTGTTTGGAGGTTTTGTAGAGTAATTTTGTACTTGGTCAAAAACTCTAATTTTAAGATTTAGTTAAATTTTGCAGCTGAGAAAATGATATGGTGAAGCAGTTAATGAATGAATAATTACATCTTGTAAACTATATTGCTGTATTTTTGTAAAATGGTTAAATGGAAGGGTAAATAGTTTGGTATACAAACTTATGAACACAAACTTCTCTTGTTTAATGTTTTTTTTGTATTTTTTTAAGACTTAGAGAACAGTAGTCCTCAAGACTGGTCACCAGAAGAGATGTGTTGTTTTTGTCGTGCAAAGAAGCAACCACCATATGTAAGTATGCAGTTTCATGAGAAGTATTGATAAGCACTATTTTTGGCATTGTTATGTCTTCATCAAAGGAAATGAATGGGATAAACTTGAAGTTCAACATGAATTTTTTCCATGTTGTGTGAACTTTCTGTTTTTTTTTGTTTTATTCTACTTCAAAACATTACATTTATTAAGCTTTATTACATATGTAAGTATGCAGTTTCATGAGAAATATTGATAAGCACTATTTTTTGGCATTGTTATGTCTTCATCAAAGGAAATGAATGGGATAAACTTGAAGTTCAACATGAATTTTTTCCATGTTGTGTGAACTTTCTGTTTTTTTTTGTTTTATTCTACTTCAAAACATTACATTTATTAAGCTTTATTACGATAGTTTGACACATGTGGTTTTGCCATTTAAATTTTGTCTTGTTTTTGTGAGAATAAAATACAGCTACTATAAGTACATTCCTATACACTATATTGTCCACAGATACTATAGACTTGATTTTTTACTGAATTATTATTTTTAAAAGTAAAATTATTCTCATCTGTATATTAACTCTTACCACACGAGGTTTGTCGATGGGATTGACCATGCAATCACAAAGTAATCTTCAGAGTTTCCATACTATAACTTTTAATGTGGTATGTTTATCTTTTCAAAATTTGACAAGCTTTCAGTAGGCATTACAAGAATTATGCACACAAAAAATTAGGTATTTTTGATAAAGATTTGTCTGTAAATAAATGGAGCTAGTGTTGACTGCTCCAAGTGCAAAGTAATTTTCATGTTAGGATTAAAAATACTTTTCTTTATTTGAAAATTTTTAAATTTCATTTGCTTAACCTATAAAACCTAAATAAATATCAGATTTTTTTTTTATTAAAACTTTATATTTTTATGTTTTTGCTACCCTAACTGTATAAGGACTGGGTTGATTTGATCGACCTTGTAACCGCCACAAAAAAGTATGAACTAAATTAACCTTTTTTTTCTGTCTAGACTGTAACAAAAACTAAAAATTTTTTATCCTAAATAACTTAAGGTTTATAACAGTCTATGTTCGTCTCTACTTAATTTTATCATTTTATTGCCCTTTGAACCATGACTAACTAATAAAGCTGTAAATTACTTGACATAGCTACTTGATCTGAGCACTGCGAGATAAACTTGTAAACTGAAGATAAAATACCTAATAGTCTGTACTGAAAATAACATAGCATTTAATGTTGTTTGATAGATTAAAATTTTGTTTTTCTGTTGGTTATAAATGATATAATATGAAACTTCAGAGAGAATTATTGGTAATTTGTGAAAAAGAGGGTGAGATAAGTGGGTGTGGCAAGTGGGTTTGATTTTCTAGTTTATGGCTACATGAATAACTAAGATTGAAGGCTATAAAATTATGCTTTGCCTGAGTAAAACTATTATAATGAGTAATTTACATTAAATTCTATACTTCTTGGAGGGGTGATAAATATATTAGAGAAGAAGGAAGACATAGAGATCAAATGTCACAATTCAATTCCCATATTAGGGAAGATGGAAGATTTGTTCAAGTATTTCCTTATAAAATTATGAAATTAAAACATACGTATATAGTATTAAAACTTGATCTATCAACTACGTTTGAATGCTAAGTTTATTCATATACAATTACAATAAAGTAGTTTAACTCTCTGAACACAGGCTCAGTCAATTTGACCAACCACGTGACCTCTTTGTACTTGTTTAAAGTCTTTCTAGCTTTGATACTACTAACTTTTAATATAGTATACCCTCACAAAATTTGGCAGACTTTCAGTAAACATTATAAGTTTTTTCACATACAAAAGAATATTTCTAATAAATTAAAAAACGTTTTTTCTGTGAATATATGGACTATTTGTTTTCACTAGTCTGTGTGCAGAGAGATTTTCATGTTTAGATTAAAAATACTTTTCTTCATCTCAAAAATCTCAACTTTCATTTGAGTTATCTCTAAACCTCCCAAATACATTTCAAATGTTTGTTTTCAGTAAAACTTTATATTTTATCTCTAATTTATTTTCTCTACCTTACAACTGTACAAAGTTGGTTAAGTTGACCAACCTTGTAACCATACACACACACACACACACACACAAAAATCTAAATAAATCTAAATTATCCTTTTTATCTTTCTAGAATGACCTTATGTTCTGGGAAATATGGTAAAGTGTATGTATACATACACTTTTATTTATAGCAACAAGTCAGCACATAACATGGAAAGATATCTATTTAATATTTAACTCTCTCCACACATACTCGGGCAATTTGACAAACCATGCAACGTTTTTGCACTTGTATAGTCTTTATAGATTTGATACTACTAACTTTTGATATATAGAGTGTATATCTTCACAAAATTTGGCAGACCTTCAGTAAGCATTACAAACCCGTCATATGCAAAAAA
>NW_013667843.1:151154-174240 GCF_000517525.1 Limulus polyphemus | reverse complement strand
AGTTTTTCTTCATTACCCATTTAAGCCGTCTCCAGCCATTATTAGTCTCAAAGTGGGTTCCTCGTCATCGAAATATCAAGTATTTGTTTTGAATAGTCCATGTGCAAAGTGATTTTCATGTTAAGATTAAAAATACTTTTCTTCATCTCAAAAATTTCAAATTTCATTTGTGTAATCTCTGAAACCTCTTAAATATATTTCAAATGTTTGTTTTTGGTAAAACTTTATATTTTATCTGTTATTTTCTCTACCCTAACTCTATACAATGTTGGTGTTTTTGACTGATCTAGTAACCACCAAAAACAATAAAAATTAAATAAATCTAAATTATCCCCTTTTCTTTCTCGAATGACTTTAAATGTCACATGAAACTACATTCATTTATCCTAAGTAGCTTTAAACTCGTAACAGTATACATCTAGTTATACTTAAGTTTTATTTTTTGATTGCCCTTTGAACTGTATCCAACTACAATTCATGCCATTATATGTTGTAACTCACTTGGGGAACATGGAGCTCATGTTATGCTATCCAATTACATTACCCACGAGCTGTTCGCATGCGTGTACCTCATGAAACATTTTTATATTAGTATTATTATTTGTTTCACCTGAACTAACCTAAAAAGATCCCTGTTTGGGCATTTTAGTTACTTTTAACAAGAAATATAGTACTTACCCTGGTCTTCTTCTTGTTTCTTCTTCTTTTTTTTTTAGGTGTCAACTGTTGATAACACTTAACCCTATTTATTTTATACTAGTGATAGTAATGCACTAAATATTTTTTATTTAATTAAATAATGCACCAAATAACAGAAAAATACTATATAAAAAGCATACAATTTCCCCTAATTATTTCAATTTTTCTGGTTTTCTAACTGTTTGATAAGAGCCCTTACAAATTCATCCAAGCTAGCTGTTATCTTTCCCGTGGGAACGAAGCTTGTACTAACAGAGAAATTGACAATTCTCTGTTCAGAAACAATGCAAAATAATAAATCATTTGACAGATGAAAACCTTGGCTTTCTATTGGTTATAGATAATATAGAATTAAATGAGATTGAACTATTAACAAATCCTGAAAGAGAGGATGTGACAGGTGGGTGTGGGTGATTTTGTTTGTATTTTATGTCTCTGTAACCAAACAGAATTGAAGGCCATTTTAAGGTTTGTCTGAGCAATGACATTTTTATAATGAGCAGTTTACATTATATTTCAAATTTATTGAAAGTATGGTGAATAAAATAGAGAATGAGGGGATGCCTAGAGAAAATATGTCACATTTCTCACACTAGGGAAAATTTAGGATTTCTTTAAATATTGCCTTATAAAATTTAAAACTTGTATAGTATTGAAATATGGATTATTAGCTACAATTTTATGCTATACTAATTGATATTACATAAATAGAAAGTAGCCTAATAAAATTTTGGATGTAAGTCACTAAAATGTCATGACATCTGCAGTAAATGATGCCCAGGCAGAGGGGGTTAATTAAAATTTGAGTGTAATTCTGTAAAAGGTCATGACATGTACATTTTAACCTACCTGTAGTGAAAGGATTAAAGTTATTGATTTATAAATCAACAATTTAGTACTCAAGTGTAGGATACTACTATAAAATATACCACATTTTAGTAAATACTCTTTTTTTTTGTAATCAATGAATGTTCAAACATTCACTGCTTGTGTTATTATGTACATTTTAGTCTATTTATTACTTCATTCTAGTTCATTTTACACTGATTAATAAACTCTTTATTCTAGTTTATTATAATAAAAATGAAAGTGTTTTAATCTGAGGATCTTTTCAACCTGCTTATAAATGGAAATCACCTTTTTCATGTTAATGTTTTGTAAATGCATGCATATGTTTAACTCCTTCAATTTTGTATTGTGGTATAAGAAATATTTTGAATGAATTTTATTTTCTGTTGTTTAAAGTTTGTTAAGGACATGCCATTTTCACTCATTATTTCTTAGTTGTTTTTAATTCTGTTCTTCTGTAAGCTAATTTTGTTCAAGCAACCTATTTTCCACTGAAATGATTTTTCTAAGTATAAATCTTCCCAGAGAGCCTAGGGTATTAGCCAGGAATTGGAAACTACCCATCTAAAAAGAGTTGAAGTGCCAAAAGTGTGAACTTTCTTGGGGAGATTGGGGGCTCCATAGAGCTTGCTACCTATAAGAATTTTAAATTCTGACAAGGTACCTTACTTTTGCTCACATACATAGCAATTTATGTTCAGTTCTTCCCTCTGTTTGCAAAAATTTGTTCACATGCTACAAGCCTTTCACTCCCATGCACTCCTCAATTCACATGGTTTAACTGATTTTTGCATACAAATTATCATGCAACTAACCTCTACCAATAGTAGTGCCACATACCCACATGACTCATGTGCCTTCCACTATGCTATTCTACCTATCACTTCTCATTTGGCGGTCTTGTGTTTAGTTTGTGCTCTCTTCAAGTGTTTGTTTTTTCGTATCTTTATATCAATTTCTCTCATGAAGTTTACTATTTATTATACAATAGTGATATTTGTAATTTGTTCCGAAGTGGAATTATTATATATTTCTACCCATTTCAGAACATAATACTTCATTATAAATCATTTTGAATAAGAATTCCCAATTCTCCTTGCCACTTCTGAGGTTAAATCTTCTATCAGTACATTTACACGGGCTTCAGGTAGCGGTCCTCGATTGGGGAATTATCAGCTTTACTTTGTCAGGAGATTTATCATCCAATGAGCTGACCTTTATCAGGCCTCAACTTTAGTTTGGGGCCCTCACATTTTGAAATATGGTCCGCTGACTATGGAATAATAAGGTGTTATACTGTTATGATTTTTGAATATTTTTAATGTTGATATTATTATTATTATCTGTAGTTATTTGGGTTCAGTAATATAAGTTTAGTTAGATTGATCAATATTCATAGTTACATTCAGCTTTGAAATTAGAGCTAAGTTGTATCCCTTGTCCTATAACATTAGATTAGGCTTAACAAGGACCTTTATTATTTTAGAATTACCTGAATTTTACTGGAATATCATAAATTAGGTTAACTATATTGTTTTTTCTTCAAAATATCACATCCCATACATGTGTTACTGTCTATACACAATTACTTAAGTTTACAATATAATGTCTATTTCATTTTCATTATTATTCATCTTTTATACTTCTTCATATTAACTTTGTTTGTGTGGACTCCTGGATCCTTTTTTAGACAAGTTTCACAGTATACTTTCTCTTTCATTCTCCAGACATTATGATTCATGATGAGCATTTTTGTCTCTTTTGTGAGAGGCTCTTTTTTTCTGCACTGGTCTGTTTTTTGGGGCTACTTCTGTGCATTTAGCATCACTTGGGGTATCTGTGATGCTACGTTATATTTTTATTATTTTTTGGTTGCTTGTTTGTTTCATTCTGAGTCATTGCCATCTTTATTCATGTTAGCATCTGACACCTTCCCGTCTTTTACTTGTCCTGCCTATGGGTTTCTTCATTCGTTGTGTGTATTTGATGCTGGTGTATGTTCTGATTTGATTGATCCTTCCTCAATCACTTCTTGGTTCTTCCCTGTTTTTAACATGTAGTCTTTGATCACAATTGGGTGGGAAATTTCTGTAGAACTGAGAATGCCCACAATACATGTTCTTATTTTTCATTTCTCAAGATGTTATCGTTTCACCATGTGATTTGGTACCAGTTTCATGCTTTTTCCTTCAGACTTGTTTCGATTCCATATGTCTTTTGTCCATTGGTCTGCGTTTTACCCAACTTCTGCATTTTGGAGTATTTTACTAACACCTCGACATGGATGTCTAGTTTCTATTAGCTCCTTCCAAATGGGGTTTGTCATAACATACTCATCTGCTTCTTACACAAGCAGCTCAGGTGGTTGAAGTTTCTAGTTGAATAAGTTTTTCTTGTTACCTACCTAACAATCTCAGCTATTTGAGTAGTGTCTTTTTAAACACCCACCTCTGTCAGGACCATCCATTCTTCTCCTCAAATGCATTCAATGGAGCTTTCTGTTATCCATGCCATTATGGTTTACTATCTTCCTGCTAGCGAGGTTCTAATGCATTTGGGGATGTGGCTTCTATGGAAGCACTTTTCCCTTTGTGTCTGGTGCATTTGCAATATTTTCAGAAGACACTGCATGACCATTGTCTTTTGATAGGGTTTTTTTTTAATTTTCCTCTTAACTTTCCTTCTTCCCTCTTTGATTATATGCATTGGTGGTTGAACATATATCCCCCCCCCTGCATTGTCTGGTTTACTGATTCCTTCCCCTCATTCAGATTTGTTTCTCTTCCCTGATGCTCATCTTTAAAGTTGAGGGTTGTGGGTTGATCAGCAGGAGGCTTCAGGACAATGGTCTACTGATGAAAGATCTTCCATATTAACACCCTGGCACTTGTGGCATCCAGTGTGCTTTAGTTCACTTTCTTCTTCTTAAGATTTGACTAATCATGTTTCATTCCGACTAATCGATGGTGGTGGCTTATGCCACTCGCCAAGGGCACACTCGTGCTTGATCCCCTTGTGGTAGATAGTGGTTCCCCCTTTTTGAACTCACACATTTGACATACATCTCCTGGTGTATCATGTTTCAGGTCCTTTCATTCTTATTGCAGATCGCCTTTCCAATCCCGACACACTTTCTCCCAAGGAGTGGCCTCTCAATTCTCAAATTTTTGGTGGCTGTACCTCTCTCCATAGGAAGCATTTGACTCCTTTCTCAATTCAAAGTTGCCTTTTTGTTTTTGGGCTTCAGTTCATCATCCACTTGCTCTGGCTGTCGAGATGTTCAGACTTATAACTTTTGTTTTTCTCATTCCATCAGTCTTATTCCCAAGGTGATTTTGATCATCCAGATCACTCTGAGTCAGGTCTTTCTAATTGATCCATCCTTGCCAGCACATATCTGGTTTTCTTTGATATGTTTGTTTTACTCTAGATCGATTTTACAAACCTACACTTTGTACTTAAATTTTCTTGTTTTTTTACCCTTTGAACAATGTCTATCTAATAATCCCGCCACACAAATTGCATATCACTTAGCAAATGTGTAGTTCACATTACCCTAACAAATTACATAACACACAATAAAGAATACACAGGAAAAACAAGAAAAATAGTTCTTACCTGGGTCTGTCAACTGTTCATGAAACTTAACCCTACTTTTTTATACTAATGGTACTACCGCAGTAACTAATTTTTATTTAGTTAAATAATTCACCAAAGAACACAGAATAATGATACATAGAAAGCAGACAATGTCCTATAACTACTATAATTTTTCTGGCTTTCTAAGTATGTGATAAGAGCCTTTAAAACTCATTCAAATTTGTCAGTGTCAACACCATAAGAAAAAATTTTGAACTGGAGGCAAAATAGCCAATTTTCTATACATAAAACAACATAATCTAATATATCGTTTAATAGATTAAAACTTTGGCTTTTTATTGGTTATAAATAATATACTATTAAATGTCAGAGACAACTATTGGCAAATTTTGAAAGAGAGGATGTGACAGGTGGGCTTGGCAGTCTGATTTTCTATTCTATTGCTCTGTAACTAAATATGATTGAAGGTTATGTAAATTATGCTTCGCATGAGTAATATCTATCTTATAATGAACAATTTTGGTTAAATTACCTATTTTTCAGTGGGGTGGTAAATATATTAGAGAAAGGGGAAGACGTAGAGAGCAAATTGATAATTTTTTCAATGTTTCCATATAAGATTATAAACTTAAGACTTATATAATATTAAAATTTATTTATTAGCTACATTTTGATGGAAAGTTTATTCATATACCTTGATAATAAAGTAGTTTAATTGAATTTTGAATGTAACTCTCTAAAAAGTCATGACAAGCACACATTTACTTTCCAATAGTGAGAAGATTAAGTACACACACACTCAAAATAACATTATTCTTTTCCTCAGTATTGCCTTTAACAAGTTAGTTAATATTTCAGTCTACATTCAAATTATTGAAATTTTCATTTGTCAAAGGAATATGTTTTTTTTCTGCTTTAGCTTTTGTTTCAAAAGCATTAAATATTATAATGAATTCTCAAGTGAGGATGACTTCAAATTTGATTTGTGAAAATGATGAAGGTACAAACACTGGATCCATTTCTACTATGGCTTCTGGAAGCTAATTGACTATCGAGGATGATACAGCTATCATGCAGCATGTTGTGGGTTCCCTCATAAATACTGAGCCTCCTCCTTCCATTCCTTTGGTCAACACCCTTTCTTCTCCATGCAGAAATGACCAGGAGGAGGATGAATTTGACCAACTGTTCCCTCAACCTGGGTTTACTTCAGGTACCGTCTTACTAGTTGAGGAAAATCCTCACCCTTAAAATCTTTTTCTTAATATGATTTTTCAGGTGAGTTCATTTCTTTCCTTTTCACCTGTCTTTTATTCTTCCCAATCTTTACTCCATGAAACCAATTTTCAGGATTACTTTGCTTTTCCTCCATTGCCTGATATTAGGGTTCACGCTGATTCTTTCATAAACAACTCTACACCCATACCCACATGCCTTATCATTGCCTTCTTCACTCTTTTGTCCTGGTTTACAGCCATCCTTTTCTATATTCTATATCTTTCTCCTTGTCTTGGGAGCAAATCTCTTGTCTTCTATTTCGTTCTTTTGTGCCCAGTTTTCACATTATCTTTTTCTCACTACCCTCTTGCATTACCTTTCCTCCCTCCACCTTTTGTCTAAGGCACTTCAACATCTGTAGGGGTTTTCCAAGAGATTTGTTTCCTTCTCTTTACTACTTTACCACTTCTGCTCTGTCCCTCCTTACTTGGTTTCTCTGCTGTTGAGTTTGGTGGGTCAGGATGCACTCTTCACTAACATACACCTCCCACCTTCTTATCTACTTGATCTTTGTTGGGCTTCCTTTCTTTACCCAGAAGTCTTTGTTGATATTCCTGATTTACTGGAAACCCAGGCTGAAGCAGTCCAGCATCAGTCCTTGTTATTTTCTCTAGTTTCTCAACCTTACCCTTCGATTCCTGTTCCCCAGCTGGATCACTCTATCCCTATCCTTCCCATTCCAGCTTCCAGACCATCCTCTTCTTTCTGCTTTTTGACATCAAGTTCATTACTTGTTTCGTTAGTGATTATCTTATTGGTCATGGCCAATGGATGCTTGTCTGTCTCACTTCACCAACTTTTGGTCTCAGTTTTCTGTAGACAGATGTGTTCTTTAGGTTCTCACCTATGGTCTCTATCTCCATTTCCTTTATCTTCACCCCCTTTCTCAACATTCCTTTTCCTTTTCTCCTTCTCCTGACTCCGTTTATCTTCAACGACTTAAGAATGCTGTTCTTCCTGTTTGACTTTTCCTTCAGTGCCTCATCTTGATGCGCAACTTTCCTTGTCCAGTAATATTGGTGGCTCCTCTTTGGCTATCTCAGCTCTGTTTCTTCTGCTTCTTTCGTTGGTGCTCAAACCCTCTTTTCCTCTACTTTTTATTGCTTTGACCTCAAATGTCACTTTTTCAACCAGAGGTATCGTCCCATCATCTTCATGTGTGGGATTTGTCCAGTCCATCGCTTTTAGGTCCAGACCCTCTAATCATATTGCCTTCTTATCCCATTTAGATCATCCTTCCATTTTTTCTATCTATCAGTAGAAGTGGTGGGTTTTTCATTGTTGTTCCATCAGCTGCTCCATTCCTCCTGGCTGTCTTACTGTGACACAGCTTCCTGCCTTTTTCAATTCATTGTTCTACCATGATTTGTTGTTATCCACTATCACTGGTTTCTAGTTTCCATACATCATTTTCTTTCTACTCTGTTCCAATCCTTCCTTTCTCATTAATTCCCTTCCCTAACTGAGACCTTAGTGTGGTGTTGCATGCTTTCACACACGCCCCATTTGGGGTGTTAGCTACTTGCTCTTTACACCATCTTTCTCTTGAGACTTACTTTTTTTACTTTCTTGTCTGTGGTCATTGTTGTATAGATATCTATGCTCTCATTGCTTCTTGCATTTTATTCCCTCTTACTTATTTACTACTCTACCCACACTAGTCTTTTCTTCCTGAGACTTCAATTGGTAGTGAGGATGACCATTCTTTCTCTCCTATTTTCCTTCTTTCTCTTACCTCTATGTTTGTTCAAACCCAGATATGCTTCTGTGTCTAGTTATGCTTTTACAGTGTTACTTAGCATGAACTTCTTCATTATGGGGTCACCAGATCTTCCACAAAATTCTCCAGGTGGTTGTGTGGACAACTCCCCATACATTTGTCACTCATTATGTTCATTAACTGGCTGTTTCTTCTCTTCTGGTCATCATTCTTCACTCAATTCACTGACTTTGAGATGAGCATGTTTGTTTTCTTTATCTCCCTTTCTGTTTAACAGGAAGAATCCCAGATGATTGGTGTTGCCTCTCAAGGTATGCTTACTTCCGAAAATCTGTATTGGGTCAGGGGTAACGAAAAAGCACTCAACCCATCTGCTCTGTGTCTACTAGTGTCCTCTGTTGAGATGAGGAGATCTGCTGACTACTAGAGGTATCCATGGACTATCATAAGAAAAGCTGGCACTGTAACTGCCCACTTCTTTGGCTTTTCAAAAGAGAGTTTGAAGGTCTCCCATTGCACTGTCTCCTGTAAAAGATCTTCCTGCCACTTCTTCAATTCTCCCCACCATGAATTCTCCTCTCCTTCTTTAAGTTGAGCATGGTAAATACTTGCCACTTACCAATTCCCAGTTGCTGGGATGGTGGACTTTGAAGATTTCCTCACTGATTGGGCTCAGTGGGGGTGGTGGTGACATTGTCAGTATAGTACAGGTCACTCCTTAAATAACTAGCATGCTCTCTTCTAGCCTGAGTCTGTTTAGTTGAGTCAAAGTGAACACATCCTGAATGGTCTGATCATGCCCTAGCTACAATACATTTATTGGCTTGCTGACCACTTGTTGTTTGCAAGTGCTTGTATGGTCATGTTCATATTCTACCAATTCCTGTTGGTGCTTTCTGAATGGAGCTAATATGCATTGGCTCCTCCAACAATTCAATGTAGGATTCTAGCTATTCTTTGTGCAGAGATGAGGTCTTGTCTTTGAAGTTAACATTTTCCTAATCTGAAAGTGTGTTTCCAATAGATACTCAATTCCACACATTCCCACCTGACCTCCCCACTTCAGGTGCACCTTCTTTTTGCCTCATCTAAAAATGAAGTTATTGTGAGTGCAAGTGCATAAGGAGAGTTACTGTGCATAGAGGTTGTGTCACCCTCCTTTTGATGGAGAGCTATTGTTGCATAATGCTGTTATCATACACCAGCACAGTTCACATTAAACATGTTAATCATAGGTTTGAGTTACTTCAAGATAAGTGGCATATGTGTGAAGAGGTGAGTGTCTCTCCCACACATATGCCACTTACCTTGAAGTAACATATGTGTCAAGAGGTGAGTGTCTGTCAGAATTACATTTTCAGATTAGGAAAATGTTAACATTCACAGAATTGAATACTGTTGGTAAAGGATGGGTATATGAAACTTTTTTGAACTTTGGAAATTTCTAGTAAGATCACTTGCAAAGTTTACCTATTAAATAGTTATGGTGTAGTAGCTTTGTATTTTTGCCTTTTTGGGATATATGTAGAAATTGTTGTGATGACAATATTTTGAAAATGAGAAGAAAAAATTTCAAATCCTTTAATTATTCCTTCTAATCATTTCAATTTATGAACAAAATTGTGATAATAATCTGATGCTAGTTCAACTATTGAATTAACTCCTTTACTACCCTAAACTGATTATAGTATGCAATACAACTCTAAAACTTCAGATGTACTGTCACGTGACCAATGAGCCATGAAAATTCTCTATTTTCTCTTTGTAACTTCAATAATAAAATGATAGTTGAATAAAGGTACATCTAGACAATAAGATACTTACCTAACCTTCTGGCTTGTTTATTTCAAAGTTGTCTGAATTAATACAATTGAAACAAGTAATAAATTTTTTCAACCTTTGACAGTTGCCACGCTCACCTTCAACAGATTTGTTTGAGCTTTATAGCTTCCATGTAGATGTTACATACATGTGTATAGTCATTAGTAATAGGTCATTTTACACTATAATCTAACAATTTTAAACATTTTTTTAAAAAATACATCATACTTTGCATCTGTTCTCAAGACTTATGATATTATGCACTAAATAAACATTTTCCCGAAGGGTTGTGCATTTGTCCCAAAGAAACTGTAATAGGCCTTGAGGACACAGTTGACTTGTGCTGAAATGAATAATGAGTGGTAAAGGACAAGAAAGGAAAGTAAAACATTAAAAATTAACTATATGTGAAATAGAAAAGACCTGAAATTATGAGTTTAACAAAAGGAAAATCTTTAAATATATTCTACAATTAATTAAAAGCTATATATATGTGTATTTTTCTATTTCCTAATTTTAATTATTTCATTGCATTGTACATTGATGATAATAGCAAGTTGGTGATATGGTAAGAGAAAATGAAAAATCAAATATAAACATTTACCTTTGATATCCTTTTAGCAGGTTCTGGAGATTATTCAAAAAAATATGAAAACCATAAGTCAAAGAAAAGTGTTTTTATACGTAAAATGAAAATCACCTTGCCCTCAATTTTCAAATAGTTTGAATGCAATTAACTACAATAGAAAAATTACATTTTTAGTAAAAACCACCATTACTTGTGTACAACATAGTATGATCTTTAACAAAATCTTACCAATTTTTAAGAAGATACATTAAGAAATCTCAAGTTACCACATGTATTGTTGTACAAGTGAAATTCGTGATTCAATTTCCACAAATCGCATGAGCCCGCCACAAAAGGTTAAGAAGAGTAATCATGCACTTATCATGCACTGTTTAATGGTAGCAAAAGTGTATACAAACCTTCAATCCAAATTCTCATGTGTATTACATTAAAAAATAATTAAACTGTTTGTTTATCATCAGTCTTGTGGTATATACATTTGACAGAGGGTGAGAATTTATCTTTACTGTGTTTAATGAATAAATATCTTTAAAAAGCAAGTGAAATATAAATTCTTAGCATAAAGTTTCAGTTTTTGTCCTACTTTTCAATGCCCAATTGGTAATAGCCATCCTCCTGCATTACTTTACCCACGTTTACCTTACCTCTCAGCCTTCTACATCAGCTTCTTCTTCTCATTACATTTCAGTTGTCACCCATAAAAGCAAGGGAGATGAGACTTTTCAACCCATGGAATAACTTTCTTTCTTTCTGAGCAACCCCCTTTTTACATTTTTTAGGGGGATCATCTAGGATGTCTGTGTTCATGTGAGGAACCCATGAATTTGGGACCTTTGGATTCATGAAATTTTTCATCTTGTGGTTTTTTATTTTTACCAATTTCTTCACCCTCCTCCACATTTAGCTTTTCCAGTTTCTTTTTCATCCTATCAAGCCTATATTCAAATTTTTGAGCTGTTATTTTTGAACCTTTCATAGAAAGGGGCTATTGAAGCTGTACTACAGTTCGTTCAGTCATTGAAATTAGGACATAATGTGCATGGCTAAAAAAAATAGCCAACATAACTGCATTAATCAAGACAATACCACAGCTAATGTCATTGTCCATTACAAAGAGATTCTTTTAATTAAAGATACATCTAATACACAAGCAGGACACAAGGCCAGTATCATCCCCAAGTTAAGAAATGAAAAACTTGTATTAAAGGAAAAGAAGTTGTATGAGTTTTTTTTTTTTTTACGAAGTCACTTTCTCACTATTTTACTTGTCATTTATTCTAAAATTCCTTGACATTTCTGATGGTTTTTTGCTGTATGCTTCTGCTAAGTTTGAGGGCTTTAGTCCTTCTTGTTTGTATTTTCGTCTTTCTGCAGTGTCAATTAATCATAAAATTGGTGTCTGGTAATAGTTCTTTGCCATATCAATCATTGTCTGGACATTACACCTTTCAAGATGGAAAACATAAGAGCCTTACAGAGGTTCTGTCATCTTGGTTTTCAAATGATGAAAAGAGTTATCTAAAATGCTTATTTACTTCCTTGATTCATCTGTGTTATTGACATTTTCTTTGCTTTTACTGTAGGTTATTGGTTTCTCAATCCTAGGCCCTCCCTTTTGGTTCAACTTCAGCCCCTTGTATCTTCATATGTGTAGTCAAATTATTTGCTGGTCTTCCACAGACATCCATTATGGATTTTCATCATTACATCAATGATTGGTTTATTCTTGTTTAGTTGTCACTTCAGTTGACTCATGCTCACTCAGCCACCCACTTATCTTCTTCCTAATATATTTGTCAGGAGAAGATCTTCAGAGAAACTGATTAGTGCTATGGCTTTTCACATTCCTTTTGGTTGTAATCCTATTTTTCAATGTCCAGTTGGTAATAGCCATCCTTCTGCATTGCCAATTTCTTCTGCTACTGCTTCTCAGCCTTCTACTTCAGCTTCTTTTTTTTTCTACTTTCTTTACTCTCCTTGCAGTGCCTAACAATAAAATTGCATTTGTTTGCACCAAAAAACCTTTTGTCACATGTTCTTTGTAAGATTATCTTTTCAGTCTGAATGTATGATGATCTAAAAAAATCCTGTGATGTACGTTAGATGATAATGTAACAAAGAGTCCAAGTCTCAACGTTTACCTACTCAGTATCTTGTGCATCTGGGACTTAGGATAAACTTTTCAATTGTCTCTTTGCTTTGCAATTCCTGGAGTTTTGTGTTCTCCTATTTTTCTCTTGTACTCCACCTCTAAAAATGTATTCTCTACTTTTGGGACAATGGCTTCCCTTCATGAGGTGACTGATTCCCTTGGGTCATGTTCACATTAGGCTTCTTCAGTGGTATAAATCTTTATATCTGTTGTCTTGGAGAACTTACCTCTCTCTCTCTCTCTCCTGTTTCTTTCAATTACCTTGAAGTTTAACTCAGTTGAGAGTTTATCACTGTAGGACCCTATTTTCTTCCACTCTTTTCATATATGCATCTCTCCAAAGATGCTTCTTTCAAGGGCTGTGGTGCTGAATTGGGGGATGTTGGTTTTTAGGTAGTTTGGTTCCTGATCTCCTCCGGATCACTTTCTCACATCAGTCTTTTAGAACTTTAGGTAGTTCATCTTGCTTGTCAAGGATTGCTACCTTCCACTTCTACCATTCTACTGTGGTTACATATATCAACAATGAAGAATTCAGTCATGCAGCCTTTGTTTTGTTGCTGTTTCTCTGTTTCCATTCACAACACACATATCAGAACTTGTCATGTGCTGGCTGTTATGAATATTCATGCAAATTCTCTTTCCAGAGATCATTGGATTCTTCCCACAGAAGTCATCTTCATCTGTCATCCCTATTTCATGATCTTTCTTCAGTATTTTGCTTATTTTGTCCACAAGTGCCTAGATTCTGTCCTCATTGAGACTTGAGCCTTGTCTTAAAATGATTTTCTTCTTTTGAACCTTTATTTACTTGCTCATTCTATCATCTACTATTCTACTGACAGAGTAAATCCAGGTAGAAAGAGACTCCAGAATAGGATTTTATTTATTATTATTATTAATCAAAATATTTCTCTATCTCCAATTTCCATAAAATAGGTACCAGGGTTGTTGGGCAGAATAGAAATACTTCAGTCACTGTACACAACAGAGGTGTGGGACCAAGAAGTAAATAAGCATCAGACAGAGACTAATTCACTTGCAATAGATTCAATCTGGCTTGGATAAGAACCACACACATTAAACAGAATCCATGAGCAGAAGAGATAGCAATTTGATATAACTAAGTTGACAAAAAGTATTTGGATTCATCCACATGCTAAACTGTAATGGGTACCGAAACAAGAGATCAAAGACAAGCCAAATGGTGAAATTGATGGAAAGTAACCTGAATTTTATTTTTAAGGTGTGCAGGTATATCATGGTAGACAAGAAGAATCAGCTGCACAGACTAAAATATTAATGTAATCGGAACAACATCTGTGGATTGAGATGCTCATAAGGTATACACAGCTTATTTGAAGCCCTTCTGAAAGATTCTGTTTGTGCAATATAGCAACATATTGCCCTGACAGGGCATAGAAAATATTTGTCAGAGTAAGTAACACAATCGATGAAAACTAGTTGTTAATCTCTCCTGTGGCCCTGTACTTTGGTAGGAAGGCCCTATCAGGATAAGAAAATAAGTAAATTAACTATAATCATGCTTTGCCTGCTTGAAAAAGGCACTTACATCATAACATTATATGTGGTTTTCCATCACAATTGCAGCTTACAAAAATCTGAATTATGATGTGAATGCAGAGCTTATGTAAGATGTAACATGTCCACAATAAATATAGAGGGTAAGAGAGATAAAACTTATAGGTAAGTGTTGCATACTCTGCTTTGTGTAAAAAAAAACAAAAAAAATCAGAACTTTGAGTTATATGGTTGACAACATGAAAGCAACAGGAAAGGCTTTCAGTATTTAAGAAGTAAGTACCTGTTTCAAATTCATTTTAATTCTAAAAAATCTGGTTTCATGACAATTAGGTTTATTGCTAGTAATAAATTATCACTACAGAAATGTATCTTGTTCTTAGTTTCAGGTTATTGTGGGTGATTGTATGCTTCAAAATAACTTTAAGTTTAGTAATGCCTAACAATAAAATTGCAGTTGTTAGCACCGACAAACCTTCTGTCATGTATTTATTGTGAGGATATATTTTCAGTTTAAATGTATGGTGATCTAAAAGAATTCTATGATGTGTGATAGATGATGATGTAATAAAGATGGGTGGCTTGGCATAAATATATTCATTAGCAGTCATAAAGAAGCATTAAAAGAATGTTAAAAAAGGCAGTGGAAGATTGACTCATTGGAATGTGGTGAAGAATATTCTGAATAGAAACATTAGATAAATTTGTTTACGTACTCTTTTTTTTTTTCTTTGATGTGTTGGTACAAGTTATTATAAGCAGAAGAAAGCTTCTTAATGGATACTAATTTTAACTATATTACAACATATTTTATATTTCTGTGCTGTTTTTATTACCATTTAGGTCCACATCAGACCACATTAAATGTTTGGTGGCTTGTACTTAATTTACCTTTAGAATTGGTCCCTGTATTTGGACTAGGAAATTAAATTTCAATGTTGTCGTGGAAAGACATTTCATTTACTACAGCTGAGCTCATGCCAATATGTGTATATATTGTACTTTGAATGGTGGTTATTTGTAGAAAATTATTTAATAAACTGTTTGATGTACATTGAAAATATTAACATTAAAAAAATGCTCATTAAATTTGGATAGTTCATTTATGGCAAGGAAAAATAAAGCGTATCTTGGTTGATTGCATTAGATGTTGAGGTGTAATTTTATGATATTATATTGGAATGCTGCTTTCTTTGATTTATGAAATTTTTGCACTTCAGGATCCAGCTGATGGTATTGTCCATTCAATAGAAGCAGGTAAGGAAGAAAAAGGCCCCCTTAAAAGTGACCTCATGAAAGGTAATTTATAATCTTTTTTTTCTATCTTTTTTCTTGTTGTAATGTGTGTAACTTATGTTGTCATATATGTTTTAGTCTGAATTTACAGATCTCTGAAAGAGTATTAGACAGTAATAAACAAACAACAAAATTTTGATAATGTCACATGAATTAAGAGTAATGGGTTTGGCATAGGCCTATAGCCTTAACAGCTAAACTTTGGAAATACCTCTAAGCTTGAAATAATAACAGCATTAATTCTGTAGCTAAGTACTTTAACTTGCAGAGATTTCAACCTATTAAACTTTGTACCTTTCATCAAGTGTGTCCCTAAGATAAAAATCTCAATATTGATGGAGAAACTATAATAAAAAAAAAAAAAAAATCTTTAGATACTAAATTAAGCTGCCAATTCTGAACTTCATCTTTTCAGGTAAGATCAGTAGTTTCAAAGAAAAGAGTGAAGTGCTTGAAGTAAGAACTTATGGAACTTGTACTCATTTTTAAAATGTGTCTGATGAAGACCAACTTAAGCATCAAATATAAATAAAATAATGAAGGTTCTAAATGTGATAAATTAAATTGAATCCAATCAGTAATACAGTAATAGAAATTTTAGAAAAATTATAATTAATGTAAAGCATATGCTTTATTTAGGTCTATACCTAATGCAGAATTGATTGAAAATAAACTGTTATTAATCAGATGCAGCCAGATAGTTTTCTTGTACTGGGTCTTAGGTTAGAAGAGCATGTTTTTGTTTTTTTTTATTGATTTCTCTTTCCATTTCAAAACAGAACAAAATGTTCATGTTGGTTTTAAAAATGAGTTCTTGTGTAAAAAAACTCAACATTTTCTTTATTTGCACAGCTATTTAAAACCCAGAAACAACATATTTGGGATAAATTATGAAGAATGGTTTCATTTTCCAACACCCAACTAATTTAAAAGTCAGTTTTCAGTACTTAAAGCCAACAACTAATGAGTAGGCGGTCAGTAAGTTAGGTATACTCTGTTCTCTGTTTAATGTTTTATTTCATTAACACATTGATTAGAATGTTTAGTATATTATTATACTTGTATTACAGAGATTGTTTTGTATTTCTTATTATAAGGATTTAGGACTAATGTAAACTTTTGCTTGCTAAACCTCATGAGATATTATTGGGTTGATGATGTGATTAACAGTAAGGGTATACAACTAATGAAATAATGAATTTTAATCTATGTAACTAAGAACATAAGAACAGTGTATTTAATGAGCTTTGATCTTTATTGTTTTTTGTTTTTTTTATCTAAGTAGAAAGTTTACTATGATAGGGTGTTAATCTAATTAACTGGAGCTTAGCCTTTTTTTTTTATCTAAATCTTAAACTGTGTCTTTATGTCTTATTATTTTCAGGATGTAACACAAAGAAACAAAAGGAATTTGTCTTATCGATCCCTCAGTTAATCTGGAAACTTCAATAAGATTACTTCTTACCTTTTTTTCTCAAGACAAAATAGTTTATTTTAGTCTATTTCTTTAAAATGACCCTTCCAGCTCCTGAATTATCCTAGTATCTCCCCCTCTGGATCCTTTCCAGTAAGTCGATATCCTTTTAAGGCCTAGAAAAAAAATGCTTTCTTTCTGGGTATCCGATTGACTTGACATAAAAATGCCTGACCCTAAAGTTTTTCAACACCCCCCCTCCAAAGTTTTATCTGTGGATCGACCCTAATTAAAAATGCCCTTTGATTAATTTTTTTTTACTTTCATTAAATTATTGCACCAATCTGCTACCATATTGTGCAAGGTGAAGGCCATAAAAAAACCATGTCTCTGAATCGTTAGTTGGTGTGGTGAATCATTGCTCTCAGCTAATTATAGCTGAGCTTCCATTCAGGCAATGTATAACATTTCATCATGGTGGCTAGAGTATTGGCTGTCGTCTTTAACAAATGCCACATGTTACCCTAAAAAAAAAGACAATGTCACAGTTTATTGGAACAGTCAAAGACATGTTCGAGTTATACCATCCTAAACTAGATATAAATTATTATTGGCAGACATCGACACATGTTAATCTGGGTGAAGTTTCAATGGACATTGGGATAAACCAATTAATAGACATGTTCAGTGTCAAATCTATTGAATTTCACTGTCGGCCTAAACCAAAATGCCCTGTAGAAATTGAAAGTACCAATTAGAGCAAAGGATACAGTGACAAAATCCAATCAGCCCAATATTCTACCTACCTACCTACCATATTTTTTTAGCATGTAATAGGAAGCATTTTGTCCAATTAGATAAGGAGACCAAAACTGTACATAGTACTGAATTTGTATAAAGAGGTGATATCCTATTCTTATTTGTAATCAATATGTCTGTAAATACACCCCAAAATTTTACAACCTTTACTACTAGCAAAAGCAAACTGCACCAGCAGATTGAATGTTTTACCCACCACTATGACAAGATCCTTTTCTTCTGTCAGACTAAGGAGTGGGTTCCCATCTAATTAAATGTATAATACAACTTATGATAATCCAAATATATAACCTTACACTTACTTAAATTAAATAGTATTTATCAAATATTTGTCCAATTTACCAAATGATTCAAGTCACTCTGTAACACCTCAATATCTTCAATACAGCTAGAAATATCTGAGAGTTTAATGTTATCGGCAAACTTTACTGAGATTACTAATGATGCTTCTATCAGTATCATAAATTTAAATGAGAAAAAGCAAAGACCAAACATTAATCACCCCATTAGTAAAATCCAATAACTCTACCTTCTAAATAACTATTCCTTTTCCAGTTCCTACTGATGTGATTGTTTAGCTAATCTTATATGTGGCACCATATCATAAGCTTTTTGAAAATATATGTATGCCAAGACCACATTCTTTCCATTAGTGAAGAAAGATTCTGAAATGATATTGTTACCTTTCTACACTGTTATGTATTAGAATTTCAAATGGTCTGAAATCGAGTTAACTGATAATTTAAATTTGGTAGTTTAATTGTACTTTGGATTTAGGAATTAAGTAAAAAGCCGATATATAGTCAGTTTATGATATTTGCCAAGAAGATTGATAAACAGTTTTCTTTTTAACACAAATACATTTTAATATACACACAACAATACAATTTACAATAACAGTTATTACAAATAGTTATTACAAACAATGATTTATAAACAAAAGTTTCACAAACTTACAAGCAATATAAAGTCTTCCTGTTAATCTAGAACTTCTTTGATATCTTATTGAGGGTTCACAACAAGCGATTTAATTACGAGTTGATGTACGTATAATTCACTTAACGGGAAGCTAGCTAGCTTTGTCCTTCATTATTTATCTGCCACACACGTCGAGTTTTCAAAGATGAATTTTTATAATGTTTTCATAAAAATAGTAATGTCCAATGAGAATCCACTGAAGTTAAATGATTTGTTATGTTTGAACTTTGTAAAGGTTCCTGGTCAAATTTCTGAAGTTTTCCAATTGATAAGCATTATAATAATCACAGTTATAGTTTCCAAAGTTTATAGCACATTGACTATAGCGAACTAATAATAGATACTCTCTTTTGGCAAGGTGCATTAGTTATATTTATAGGCTGCGAAAGCTATCCAGAAAATTCAGATTACATAACATTACAAATTTAGGCCTTTACATACACATATACATTGTTGATTCTTACTATCAAGAATCTTTTACAACTTTGGAGAATAAGTGGGACTTTTGCAATACATATTTAACAGTATAAGCTATGTATGTTTCTAAATATAAATTTAAGCTAAACAAATGTTGATATTAAAATTAATATGTAATAACAAATTTGTTACAACAAACATTAGTTATGCCTTGAGCATCTGCCTTTGAGATTTTGCATGTGCCACTAGCCTTGAGCTATTTCTCACTTAAGATACATTTTTTAAATGTGAACTGCACTAGCGTGGGATGTAATCATTATGCAACAATAACCCTCTACCAATAGGAGGATGACACAACTTCATAAGAACCATAGTGGATAGACATGTTTCATGCAGTTTAAACTTTGTTCAATGTTGTGAGATTTACACTGCGTTTATTCTGTGGTTAACATTTGTCCATTTTATTTGGTTTGATTTCAACATACATTGCCTTTCAGTTACTGCATACAATAAAAAAATATCTGTAAAATGATTTTAATTACAGTGAATTCTCAAGTGACAGTGACTACTACTTCTTCCTGAGGTTCTGCAATGTAGCTAACACTGATCTTACTTTGTCTGTGGCCACTGGAGGCTCATTGACTGTGGAGGACATTACTGCTATTGTTCAACATGTTTTTGGTCATTATTGTTTTCATTGCCTAATCTCCCTGTCTCTACACTGGAAGTGCATTCCCCTTTTTCTGAATCCAACCATGAGAACAACAATTTTGGTTGGTTCTTTCCACCTCCTTTGTTTGCACTAGGCTCCTCTTTAGCTGTGGAGGCAATGTTCCTCCTACAAATCTCTCTGTGGAATTGATTTCTCGAGTTTGGTCTTTACTTCCTTTGTCACATATGTCTTTTGATTCTTCCCATTCCCTACTAAATGCCTCTCATGCTGAGGATTGTGTGGTTTTTCCTTCTTATCTAGATGTACATGCACATGCTGACATGTTTCTGGATCAGCTTCATTAATACTCTCAAGTGCTTTGTCCTCCTTGAATTCAGTATTCCTTTGTTATGGCTTATTGCCATCCCACTTTTCCATTCTTGGATTTCCAATCCTTGGAGTCCTTTTTCCCCATTTGGGATGGTTGACCCCCTGTTTCTATTACTTACTGCTTAATTTTTCAATCTTTGCCTTTTTTTCTTAACCATCTTCATCATTATGTATCCTATCTTTTTTTCCTCACTGAAACCCTGCAATGGAGATCTGTGGTTGGTACTTTTCAATACCTTGGCCAGGGTTTTGTCTTATGCTTTATCCCTGCTTGCATGGTTCATATGTTGTTGGAATATTCTGAGACTTGATGCTTTTCTTTTTGCTACTTGTCTTCCTCTGTGTGGCTCCTTTTCTTTGCCTTTCAGTCTTTAGGGTTGGGATGTTCTTAACACCTGGAAAACTTGTGCTGAAGCTGCAAGACATCAGCCCTCTCTTTCCCTCCTTCATTTCTTGTTTCTCCCAACCTTGTGAATACATACCCCTTCATCCGTGAACCCTCCACCTCTTTTTCTTCCCATTTATCATCTTTCTGTTTCTTCTTGCAGTTCCCCCTCCTGTTACATTGCTATTGCACATCACATCAATGTCTACCTATCTTCCTTCCTAGTCAGCTCAGGCCCTGTGAGGCACATCTTTTTTCTATTTGCAGGCCTTCAGACCCTATTTGCAGCCATGTGGTGGGTCATTCAAGTTTTTAAGTAAGGTTTTTCTCATCTATTCCTCCACTGTCTCCTTTTCCTTCGCCTTCCAATCCTTGTATTTTTCTGTATCTTGAGGCTGTGGTATTGGTTCCTTTGATCAAGAGAGCCATCAAGAGGGTCCTTTACTCTCTCCATGGTTTTATTTTCATCTTTTTTTGTTGTCCCCAAAAATACTAGGTAATGTTGTCCCATCATCAACCTTTCTTCTCCCAACCATTATCTAGTGATTCCTCAGTTGAAGATGGAGGGGTTTCTTCCTCTCCATTTGCTTCCAATTGGTCCACGTGCTAATTGCCTTGGCAACTAATCAAAAAAGTGGTTTGACTACCTTTATTTTTAATACTTTGTTTGGGTATGCCATGCAGCTCAGATGGGGTTTGTAAAACTGGCATAACACCATAAAGTAAGACAGTCCTTTTTAATCACAATTATAGTAACTTTCTGTACTCAGAATCTAGCAGTATATATGACTGAAATGCATGTATCATAGGTGTATTGATACTCACTAGTACAAATCTTCAAATCTTCGTATTAAAATATGTATTAGCAATTGTTTTCTAGTTCCTTCTAAGGTTTACTAGAAAACTATAACACTAAACAGCAAAGTGATTCAACAGTGGTACAGAAAATATTAATCCAAAAATTAATATGGTATATGGAGTTTATTGTAAACAATATCTTATAGTAGACCTTGTTTCTATTGATTTTTATAAATGTCTGAAGTGCTGTACATTTTACAGGAAACTTGTGTCAAACAAACAATTTTCATATGCATTGTTGGTCTGATGGCTCTGTTGGTGGATCCCGATCTCCATCTCCCTGTGGGGAGGAACCACTTGATTTAAGTGTGCACTCCAATAGGATCTTTAAAACAACAGAAAAGGATGAAGAAGAAGATAGCAATTCAGCCAGTTCTGTTTTGAAAGTTCCACTTCCATCATCAAAGCTTGGGTAAGTTTAAATTACAAATAAACTGTTTTTTTAACAATCGACTGATAAATTATAAGTAATCACAGTCCTCTTAAGTATTTCTTTAGCTCCTAGTTTCTTCATGGTAACTGTAATGCTGTTTTTCCGTAATTACTGCAGCAAACTAATTATGATTCAGTGATGTCATCATGACCATAATTTGTTGTTTATATAATATAATTGCTCAGAGATTGGCAAGTTGGTAAAATAACATCAAATGACTAGTCAGTTGACCACTTATTTTTAGGGTAAGCAAGAACTGGTTAAATATGCTCAAATAATGTAAAGCCTGTATTAAATACTGGAGCATTAGCAGAGATTTCATGATGAATTGTAAGATTCTAAAGTTCCTCTCTGCTTATAGACAAGTCTTGAAATTACACTTCTACTAACTTCAAAATGAGTTTTAAATCAAAACAATAAAAAACTGTATTTATTGTATCATATCGTAATATTTCTTACCTGTCTTACATGTATTTCAGAAATTAACTACGTCTCTGTTCTTCATCCCCTGAAATCTTTATAGGTGAATGATGTTATACCATGCCATATTATAATGTACTTCAATTTCATGCGGCTAATAGCTATGATTTTTTTAAACATGTAATAAAATTCAAAATAATGGGATATTATTTTAAAAAAAAGAGATAGTTACATAGTATAATAAATGTTAATATTACTTACATATGATGCAGCATTCATTGTATGCTCCAACTCTCTCACTACCAGCTCAGTCCCAGGGACCGACCTTGTAACCATTTTGTGCTTGTTATAGTTTTCTTACTATAATTTTTAATACACTATGTGTATCTTCATGAAATTTTGGAGATCATCAGTAAACATTACAAGGTTTTAGTACACAAAAAGCTGATTTTTTTGACTAAGTTTTAAGTAATTATTTGCTTATACATTTTTTTGAACTATCCAACATTAAAAATACTTTTATGCATCATGTGATCAAATTTCACTTGCAAAATTTTTAACCTTCAAATTATTAACCAACCTTTTTTTTTTTGAAAAAAATTTATATTTTGTCTGTTATTCTCACTGTTGTATCTCTGTATGGGTTTTGTCAATTTGACCAACCTCATAACCACTTAAAAAGTTAGGAAATATACACCTGGAAAAAAGTTAAGCACCCCCGTGTTTTTTTCAAGTGATTCAGATTCGACATTCTTGTGACTGATTATAAATTAC
>NW_013667843.1:147192-150242 GCF_000517525.1 Limulus polyphemus | reverse complement strand
GTAATTTATAATCAGTCACAAGAATGTCGAATCTGAATCACTTGAAAAAAACACGGGGGTGCTTAACTTTTTTCCAGGTGTATAGATATAAGTTGTGCTTTTCTCATTCTAAAATACCTACAAATTATAACAAGGAAATGTTTAGTTTAAATAGCTTAAATCTCATAACATTATTAATCTATATATATTTATTATTTTTATTTCATTGACCTCTCTGAGGTAGGGTCACTCTCAGTTGAGGCTGTCCGTGACCTTATTCATAGTGCGGTGGAGAGACATATATTTGGTCTGGTGATGTTTCTCTAGGGGTCTCTGAGGCTGCATTTGCGGGTGATCCTGAACATTTCAAATAGAATTTAGATTTGCTTTTTCCAGCAGGAGGCCAAATTGAGATCAGCCATCTCCAGCCTCCTTAAGTCATTTTGGATCCTTCATCCAAAATTACTGTTTCAGTTACCTAACTGGGATATTTAGGTGGTATTACATACTCTTTCTCAACATCCATTGGAGCTCTTAGCCTCATGTAATGTGCATCACCTTTCCCTTAAGGTTTCCTTTTTGGTTGCTGCTGGCCTGTTTCCAGAGCTCTCTTACTCAGGACTCTCCAATGTGCATTACCCCTCTCATATTCTACTATTGGAGCTAGGGAGTTCTTACCACACCCAGTTTCTAGTCACTGGGGTCGTGTACAGAGGTTATTCCTCCAGAGTGTTCAAATAAATTTCCTCCACTGTTGGAGAAGAGGGTGAAATTTGGGGCTCTCCTATCTGGGACCCTGGATGTTTTTGTTCCTAGATGTTGGTAGGAGAGGCACCAATCTTCACGGGAGTTTACTCATATCACCGGTTCAGATTTGACGCTTGGCTACCCAATTGAGTTGAGCGTGGCCCTTCTTTTTAATCAGTTTGGGTTCAGTATATTGTTTACAGAAGATGGTCCATTGTCTCCTCGTAATTCCATATGCAGAGCAGTCCCATCCTGGGTCCTTGCTTGAGCAGAGTTTGCTCCACATCCTCCCCATAATTCTAGGGAAAAGTGGAATTCACCTTGTTCATGCAGTTGAGAAGTGAGGATGAGTGTTCATAATTTCAGACTGGTTGAGTTGTTTCATTACAGGATCCTTTCATTCTGAGTTTAGGGTGTTGCCTTTTGGACTTCTTCAGGTTGAGGAGAAGGTTTGTTCACTTCAATGTTGCTTATTTTCTCACTGTGATTCTGGTGGCTCAGAACACATCACTCAGTAGCTAAAGGTTGGAATCCACTCACAAGTATATATATATATAAATTTGCCAACCAAAGTAGGAATTGAAAATCATTTTAAAATCTATCCAACTAGTATCCCTTTACTTGTTTGTGTACTTTTTATTGCAGCATTTATTTTGTTTTGAATACTTCTTATAGCAATTCTAAGAATAACCAATGATACCTACTTTCCGTTAAAATTTTTTTATATTTATTTGTCCATGTAATGGACACAACATCTGTAAACTTACAGTATAGCCATATCCCCAATATCTATAACTTTTACAATAATTAAAACCACAATCACAAATTTGTAAAATTTAGTCCTTACTTTGGCCTATAGATAAGTGTATAAAGCTGTCAAAGTAGAGATTAAATTTTATAAATTTATGATTGTGGTTTTAATTCCTTTTTCATTACTTTTTATAGCAGGACCCATACTTCATTTTCAAATTTATAATTTTTTAATAATATTGTTTGTTTACACTTTCTGTTATACCAAGATAAAGTATACTGTTACCTGTCTATCCATCGATATGTAGTGCCATCTGTTGGGTTGAAAAGATATTTAAATATGTGCATGATATGTTTACTATTTATTTAAAACAAAATCTGTATGTATTTATTGGAATATCAAAAGTGAATACTCACGGACCAGTCAAATAAGCTGGAGAAATCTTGTAGTGATAGTGTGAGCCATCTGGAGGCTAGCCCCACTGACGTGATCAGGTAGGTAGGTAGTAGACGAAAAAGTTGCTGTTTTAGAAATTTTTGAATTGTTATACCAGAAAGGCTAATGACCTTTATAGCATATTATTAGTATATATACACATAATATATTGTAATCAATTTTTTGAATGGTTGGTTTTTCGCTTAGGAATTCAATAGGGTAGTTTTTTGTGCATGAATTATTTGGAAACCTTGTCAATCCCTACTATTAAATACTACCATACTTAATATAAGAGGATTGCTGCCAATTTGTGCCACTCTTTTGATTGAATAAATCAAGAGCAGTCTGCTTTTCAAAATAGGGTTTCCTGGTCACCCATTGCACTTTCTCCAGTGTCACATCCCGTCAGACTCTCCAACACGTTTTACTCCTCCCTTCCTCGAGTGGAGTTTGGGACTCCATGCTACTTACCAATTCCTAGGTGCTGAGGTGGTAAACCATGGAGGCTTCTTCATGAGTGTGGATCACATATCATAACATTACATTTCACTCCACTATGTTGAGAAAAGGACAAATCTGGGAACCCTCCTACCCGCTAGAGGTTTAATCCTAGCCGTGCTTATGTTGGTGGGAGCTGAACCAGCTAATGCTGGATCCTCCTCGTAATAACAAGTTCAGGTAGATAGCACCCTGTTCCTACAGTTCTAACCAGTAGATGCCCACTTCTCAATAATTCTGGTTACAGGAAGTTGAGCTCAGGGAATTTGTCTCCCACGTAATGGTGGTTATAGGACATATGTTGCCCTATTCCTATGGTTGGGCAGGCATTCCACATCCTCCTTGTAAGGCTGGGTGCACAATGTTTCTTTCCTGTTCTCAGGTTGAGATAAAATTGTTCTTTTCCTGCTTGTAATACTGGGTACAGTATGACTCCCTGTTCTTACGGTTCAGGCTTAGACCATGCCTCGTAAATCTGGGTGCAGTTTGTTGTGCTTCCTGTCTCCTACAGTTGATTTGGAAGTTTGTTCGGTGAATGCCATTTGCTTATTTTCTCATCGTAATTCTGATTGCTTGCAGTATATCTCTGTTTATTTACTGAAGGAGTTGGTGTATATCTTACTAATGGTACTGCTTGCCC
>NW_013667843.1:131998-146747 GCF_000517525.1 Limulus polyphemus | reverse complement strand
TATATCTTACTAATGGTCTGCTTGCCCTGGCCACTATACACTCTATGTACTTGTTTTCATCATATGTGAGGTCCTCTACCTTGTAATACCAAGGACGGGACATGGAACCTGATCTGTGCAGTTGGAGTTTAATAGATACCTAGCAGTGTCTCATTGAAGGTCTCTGTCTTCATAATTCAGTGAACTGGCTATTGGCTTTCTGTTTTTTCTATGTGGGTTTGGAGTTGCCTATCTGTGTCCATTATTTCTTTATACTACTTGTGACTTATCCTACTGGAGTTGGTTTGTTTCTGGTCGTGTTTGTATGGTTATGGATGGAGTGCGACTCATGTTGATTATTTATACCTGATACATTTTTTTCCGAGGTCCTTCTTGTACTAGGTCCATGTCTTGATGCCACCCAATTCATGACACTCCACTTCTTCGAGAGCAATGAGCATACCTGTTCCAGAAATGGTGCAGTCCTCCACATGTGTGCTTCTCTTCAATTACAGAGCACACCTGTTCAATTCTCTATGGACACTTTCCGCGGGGGTCTTATTTTATCTTACACCTGTCCCTCCACCTATTCACTGTGGTATTGTAGCTATTATGTGAGAAGAGGTATGTATTGTATTGGAAGTTTTTTTACTCTGAAAATAGATTTCTGGTAGATACCTACTTCTACTCGCACACTTCTGGCGTCTTCTTTTTCTCGTGGGCTTAATCTCAAAAGGGTAGTCCACATAAAGTAGTACAGAATGAACCAGCTGCTCTAGGAGAGTGTATTGTGCTCTTATCAGTGGAGAGTTATTGCATTATTATATATTATTATATAATGTGTTGCTTCAGTTGAAAAAAAAAACAGTAAAAGTGTCATCAATATAGTGTTTGTGATATAGTTATTTAAACTAACAGGGCATTTCTCGAACCAGTTTTTAATGGAAACTGAAAAACAAATTAGTCATAGCAGTTATGGGTTTTGATTCTATACTAACCTTATCATTTTGTTGAAAAATATTTTTTTTAGATAAACCATTTATTACTCCGAATAAAAGTATTAACGCCATCCACAACTCTTTTTGTAATGAAGATGACAAACTTCAGATAAATGTTTTCTTATTCTACCGGACATTTTGGCTTACGCCTTTTTCAAGGGTTTGTGAACATCACAGGTCACAAAGCTGATTTTATGTTATAGTAACCAAAAAATAATATAAAATTACAACAATGTAATGGAATGGTGCTTGTTGAAGCATGCTAAAACTATTGTTGAACAGATTAGAGTCTGACCATAAAAGTAAATGTGAAAAAACAAAAATAAATGTATCTTACATGAAATAATAATAGATTTATAAGGGCCAGGCATTGTATCTGTTAATGGAAGAGAATGTATCTGTCAAGAAAGTTGTCACGAATGTCTAAAATTTTGATCCAATAAGGTGCGTCGTTAATTATGTTGTGTGCCTTGATGTAATGTTCAGTGCTGGCTTCTTTGTTGTCAAGGTTTGCAATGGTATAAATGTGTTCTTTTAAACAATCATATATTGGACCACTGAATTCACCTATATATGTAGCTGAACATTGTGTAGGATTTTTCTAAACCATTGGTCTGAGCAAAGTATTTTTTTTTTGGACTTGCATATATTGTTGTTATTGAAGACTGAACGAGTAAGTATATCCTTCAGTGTTTTACTAGGGTTTTGTATGATGTGGATATTCAAACCAGATCTTTTAATTGCTTGATGAAGATGAGTAGTTAAATATTTATCCACGAAGGGCATAATCAATGAAACAGTGTTTTAAAATAGAAGCAATATGAAGAGTAAGTAGGATAGATTTCAATGTAATCTGTTGAGAAAGTCATCTATGCTGTTTAGGTGTGAAGGGATTTTATTGAGGAGAGGGTGAAGTAGTTTTTCGTGTAGGATACAGATGCTAACGGAGAGTCGCTTATGGAGAATATGGGTCTTAGAGGTGTGTCAGATATATGATTTTTGGATAATCCATACAGTTAAGGATGATTTGAATGAGATGGTTCAAGATTGTCTAGAAGTTGCCTGGGTATGATAATTTAACTTTTAAAGTTCTTAAAACTGTCTTTTGTATTTCTTTCTAGTTCTTTTGTAGGATCTTTGTTAAGTGGTTCATAACTAGATGTATCTTCTGGATGAACCTTAGTCTTTTCTACATAATTGGGTGTATATTCATTAAAACAAAGCCTTTGCACCTGTCACTCATTGATAGCTTACTGCTCATTTCTTGAAAGATTAGATTTTACGTGATAATTCTTAAAGCTATTTAAAATCCTGCAATCATTTTTAAGTTCTCAATACTCTTCTCTGTAGTAGGACATGTTTTGGGAGATATGAGTTTAGGAAAATCGAAATGTACAGGAGAAAGGTTAAATTGTGATTCATCCACATTGTTATTGGATATAGATATGTCTGTATACATAATTATGTAATGAACTCTGTTTTTATGTAATAGATCGTGTTTATTAAGGAGAAATAAAAGCTTTTTATCTTTAGTTAGATATTAGGTGTGTGTCCTTATCTATATTCTTTGAATTTTATTATAAATTTATATTTATAAATAGCTGTACATTTCTCCTCAGACAAAAACGCCGACTTGACACTGGTTACAAGCGAGCTTATACAGAAGACGAACTACAAGCAGCCCTACGAGATATTCAGACTGGAAAGTTAGGTACACGTCGTGCAGCTGTTATTTATGGTATTCCACGATCAACTTTAAGGAATAAAGTTTATAAATTGACATTGGAAAGAAAAAATAAACATAGAGGTACTTCTCTAAAAGCTGGTAGAATTAAGCAATCTTCTGTTGATGCAATTCAGCCAAAAAAGACTGAAGGTGACAGCTCAGACGTTGGGAGTGAATCGCTGCGACAATTGTTAAAGATGACCATAACACACAAGACACAGAACACCAAAACAATCTCACCAAGTGAACAGAATAAAATAAGGGAACCTTCAAATATGTGGCCATTTATTAGTCCTGATTTCTACACAAGTGACCATCTGAGCATCCATCGTTTAGTAAATGGTCTTGAGTATAGCCATGCTGTTGCTCCCCTCATATCTCAGGTGAGTTACTAAACCCTCATGTGTGATAGGATCTCACATTAAAAACCAACAGTTTCAAAATATACTTGCCCTTCTTTATTAACTGTTTCTTCTTTTATTCCTTTCACTTTCCATAAATATTTATTATTATTTTTTTCAAGGACATCAGCACCATTTGTGTTTTCTTTTGTTCTGATGATAATCTTTGTTCTTTGACTTGGTTTATGTTAGACTTAACTCTACATCGTTCAGTTTTTTGTTACCTATTTGAATCATTCTATTCTTGTCACCACCTAAGTCTAATTATTAATTTGTTGTTTTTTTTACTAGATATTAGTAACTAATTAGTTTATATCATATATTTTGACTTAGTCTGGTGCCATCTTCTGGGAAGCCCTGGTAATGTATGTGATGGCAGGAACCAGGATTTGATCTAAGTCTTCTTGTTAGAAAATAGTAACAGTGAGGAGTCAGTTGCAAGTTCACAAATGAAAATCAGTAAAATATTTGTCTTTCTTTGATTATCTTGTAGGCTATTAACAGAACATTTTTACATTATTGATTCAATACTTTTCCAATTACTTTTTATTTAGGTACCCTGCTATATAGAAATGAGTGGAACAAAAGAAATGTTAATGGTATTAGCTTGTTTATCAAAATTTCCGTTATCGGATTTTCATCTTCTAAATCATTTAATCAGGTCTCAAAAAAATAAATAAGTAATAATAGAGTGATAAGAAACAAGTGATGTTATCAAATAGACACTTATTGTAACCTTTATTATACACTTACATAGTTTACTGATAAAAGTACATTTTTACTGTCATTCACTCTGGAAGTGTATATATAATAAAGTTTATAAAAATATGTATTATCTTATTATTGTATTTTAATTTGAAACCATTCATACAAGTATAATAATATCACTCTACAGAGTCTTAAGCACCTTTCTGGGGATTATTACAGAAACATGTCATATAAGTGAAATTTCATTATAAACTGTTTATTAATATAATGATCTTACTTTTTTTTATAATAGATGTTAGCGGGGATAGAAGCCTTAGCTTTAAAGAAACCACCTTGTGGTCACAACATTCTAGATCAATCCTTGACAGACATTAGCCAGCTACCAGTACTGCCACACCTCATACATCATCTTGCGGAAGAGCGACTTCTTGTTGAATGTGATCGAAATAAACAGCTTAATGAAGGGAAAAGTAAACAGGAGAAGGAAATGTCTGAGTGCTTATCCAATGTGATACTAAAAGTTCCGTCCTTTAGACCAGGCTCTCAGACAAATTTGAACAAAAGTGGCACAACTAGTGCTCTGTCATCTAGTCAATCAGGTCATAACCTGGGAAGTAAAGGTATATCTGTTTCCTTGAAAGAATTGATTGCCAAAAGTATTACCCAGAGGGTTGGCAAAACTGATGTGTGCCTAAGTAAGGAAGACAATTTAATTAACAATCAGGCAGTAGAAAAAGAAGAGAAAGTCTGGAACAACTTGAAAAGCAGGTTGGTATTAAAATCTTCCAGCCAGGACTCCTGCCCAAACTCTTCTCAAGTTGTTGAATTGCCTAAAAAAGAAAGAAAACAAATACGTCCTAAACGAGGGCGTTATAGGAATTATGATCATAATAGCTTGACATTGGCTGTACGTGCAGTACAGAGAGGCGAGATGAGTGTTCACCGTGCTGGAACTTACTATGGTGTACCCCATTCCACACTAGAATATAAAGTTAAAGAGCGACATCTGTTACGTACCAAGAAGAAAATAAACTATACTCAAAAATCTTCAGAAAGTTGGACTTCTCCTAAGAATAGTGATAGCAAACAGAGTTTAAAGAAACTTTCTGGGGCGACAAACACGAAAGGAAATGAGTTAATAGTGTCTCCAGGTAAATTAGAAGGTTCATCTTCACAGCAAACTTCCTTGCCGTCCCAAATTTCACTTTGGCAAACTATGCCATTTTTTTCTGTTGACTTTCCAGGGCTGAATTCCAGCTCTGGTAACTTCTTTGCCTCTCAGATGATGCGCAAATTGCAGGCTAATGCTCAAAGGCAGGAAGGGGAAAGAGGAGAACAACAGCAAGAAGTAGGAATTTTGGAAAACCTGATTAAGAAGACTCTTGAAAAGTCAGTTTCTTTGGAAGAGAAAAGCGCCTCATCCCTGATCTTTTCTAGTACTAAAGAAAGTGATACAAATCTAAAGAGAAAATAGTAGAACTTAATTTATCTTCTTTTTCCCCAGTCAAATTGTGGAAGCAGTGCTGAAGCACTCTAATGTGTAGTAGAATCCTTTGTAAGTGTTTATCTTCTGTTGTTTGTATTTGTAGGTGGTGCACTTGGTGCCTTTTTAGTTGTCTTGTGTTATTTACCACTTGAAGATCAACCTAGTCCCAGCTGTGATGGAAGTAAAACTTATTTACTCTATTGTAATGTATAATCATGTGGATTTTCACATCACTGTTGCTTTTTTTTTATGAATTTTAAATTGCTAAGTTTATTCTTATTATTTTTATTATTATTGTTATTCAAGCAAACAGCATTGGCAAGACTTTTGTTAGCAACTTTAACTGTGATATTGATTTTAAAGATATTTCCATTCTTTATAGAAAAACCATTCCACAGATATTTCCTTCTGTGTGAGCATTCCAAAATTTATCTAGCATTCCAATTTGGAAAAAGGGTTTCTAAAAGTAAGTTGACTCTAATATTTGACTGAATTTCAGAATAAGTAAACTATACTTTAAATGCATAAACTCACATCTTTGTGATGAAGTACCTTTTTATGACGTTTTGTTTGTTATTACACAAAGTTTGTCTTCCATCTCTCCCATATATCACTTTATTATATAATATCCACATTAATGTTCACGACACCTCCCCCGAACAATTTCACACATTCATCATGTATTTGTGACTGTTTATGAAAGTGCAGTTTGTCAGTCTTATTGTTTCATACATGCTTTTGTTTTGTGATCTGTTGGTACTTATCTTTAACTTTTTTTCTCTTGTTTCATTTCACACGTTCTTGGATTGCATTCCTATAGTTCCATTTTCTGAATAATACTTTTTCAGTTTACGTTGCTAGCATAAATGTTTGTACTAAGCTACATGGACTTCATCTCAACTATTATATTAATTGTTGTTGAATTGTTTTTTGTTTTTTTAAGTTTAAATGCTTTATTTCTTGCTGGCATACCCTTATATTGCTTTTTATTTTGATCACCAGTGGAAGAGACTTGGGTTTAAGACTATGAAGGGGAACTCTTGCAACGTATTTGAAACATTTGATTCATTCGTATGGATGTGCTTTCCCCCTAATATTTTGATTTGGGAGTGGCAGAAAATATTTAACCTCTCCTTCATCTTATATTTCTGTGAATTTCTAGAATTCTGTGTTTAGGCATTCAATTGATTGTCAGCTTAGCATCTGGTGGTTATAATTGAACTCTCAAGATTCATTAGTGATAGCTTTTGACAGAATCCTCTCTTTTAAGTTATTTTGCTCCTGATGCATATGTTTCTCACATTCATGCTTCATTGTTCTAAAGGATTAAAATGTTTTCTTCTCACTGATTTAACCATAATTTTTGTTATTCTTTATGTTAGTTTTGGTTATCAATTCTAAAACCCTTCTAAGAACAGGTTTTGTCTATTACATAATCTGCTCCATCTTGATAATGGCCAAAGATTGACAGTTGAAACTATTATTTTGAATATGGGGTTCCTGCTGCTTGGATTAATATCCTGTATGTTGATTCTCATTTTCCACTCCCTCTCTTTACCATTGTCAGGAGGAGACTCTCTAGGCTTCTGTTGAAACTCTTCATAGAGCTACTATTGGAGTTGGCTTTGGTTTTTTTTTAAAGCTTATTTCCTAATGCTCATTTCTTCCTTCAGGACATTTTGTAAACTTCTTTTTTATGATTGATTGGAATCTTCTCCCTACCAATATTTTTTTCCATGGAGTGTGTTGATAATACTGTTTTATTCCTTAGCTGTTTGCTCAAGACGTTCTGTCTTTGAGGACATTAAATTCCTTTTAATCTTATTTTCTCTAGGCTGTATCTGTTTCACCTTTGGCTATTGTGTCATTAAAGGATGTTGTGATACAGTTTGTCTACCCATGAAAACAAAATCCCTTATTTCTGTGGCTCAATTCCAGAATAATGCTTTAACTTTTTTTCATTGCATAGTTTGGGAATAGTTCTTAATGCTAACTGAATATCAAGTACTTGGTCTTTGATGGTATACAATTCTCTTGCTTATTGTCTGTAACTGTAGATAGTATTTTTCAGGTTTGGTACATTTTCTTAAGTAATGGTGTTCTTATTAATCTTGATAATTTATTTGTCACTATGTACTTTTAATATCTGGAAAATATTCATTCTGTATTTTCAGATGCTAGATTTTTTTCATGGAGTTCTCGCATTGAGATTATCACCAATTTTGGATTTCGGGCACCATGGAAATTCTTTAATTATCCCTTTAAAAATGCCTCAGTCATGACTCCCCCCCCCCCCCATCTTTCAGTTTCTGATACCAGACTTGTTGTAGGTTCTCAAGATGAATCATCTAAAACATGATCTTTCATCTCAGCCCTTATGTTTAACTCCCTATCTATTCAGTGTTAAGGGTTCTCACTGATTTACAAAAATATATTTTTCTACAGTAGCCTTCCTTTAAATAAACACAGCCTTTGTTTCATCTTTCATTTCAACTTCTTAGTATGAAGTCTCACTCCTTGTCTTCCAGGAAAAAGCTCTGTCATGTGCATGGAGTGTGTTTATTTTAGATAGTCTTTACTTTCTTTGTCACTAGTTACCAGTCAGTTTAATATTCCTTCAGCTGTCATGCTCTCTCTACCTTCTGTATCTGTAATTGTCTTCATTCCCATGACCTTCTTGCAGGCTATGCCTGTTCATTCTTCTATCTCTTGTAGTTTTTCTGGGTTCTTAGCATTGAGCACACATCATTTTGTCATGGATGCCATATTTTATCTCTTATTTTCTTTTTTTCCAAGGAATGTGAATTTGTTCTTTCCTATCCCAAATTAAGCTCATTCTCCTATTTATCAGGTCATTCTGGATTGGAGTTTCGATTTTCCATCCAGGCAGTTCTTAAATTTGTAGCTTATTCTCTTCTACTAGAACTTCTGCATAATTGATTTGGACTTTTGCCAATGATTTTATTTCATGTGGAATGCCCCCATTAACTTGCAGTATTCTGGACTTAATTCTTGCAGTAAGTTTTCATTTGCTTGATGAATTAAAAGTTACAGTCATTCTTTCTGTTGTTTTACTTTTTTCTTCATCACTACCCTTATGGTTGAGGAATTTCATGGTGAATAAATGAAAAATACCACAAGGAAAATATACACAAAAGAATCAAAACATTATATTTTTTTATTAATCAAAAAACCACTATGCTTTAGCAGAATCTAAGAATGATTTTGATGCTATAGAAATTTCAAATACCAAGACACCCTTCTATAGCATTGATTTGAATTTGGTCCCCCTACTCCATTTTGAACTTTTTGTCTGCGCCTTTCATTGTGAGATCTACATGAACTGAACATTCAGAATGTCAAAAAAAGGATATTTCAAGATATAGAGGTATCTATAATCAGTTCATTTCAAAACTTTAGCCTCAAACATATTCATGTTTTAAGAACTAAAAATTAAATGTGCAGTCAAATTTAATGTTCTATTTACCACTTGTTATTAAATTAAACAAATTTCCAGGAATTTCACCTTGTTCACCCTGGACAAGGGCAAGTCAAAAGAATAGACTTCATACACCAAAACCAGTATAATTCAATGAGTAGTGGTAAATTGAATGACAGATTGGGCTTCACATTTATTGTTTATAATTTAAACAACTTGTCTGGCAGAATAATTCACAAGAATGAATTAGTAGCATAGATGCTACTTAAAATACCTATATAAATATAAGATTACTATATGAATAATGACATTTCAAAACACCATACATATTTTGGTGATAAGCATCAGATGCTTTTGAATGACTAATTTTATTTTTTATAAAAACTGGAGGTTTCTGTTATCATCAAATCGATTTATATGTTTTAGAAACTCGACTGATGTTATGTAACATTGAATATTTTTGGGTAATAATTCATACTAAGCAGACATTGTGGAATACTTGCTGTGTATGAATTGTTTACTGTTTGATTAGTACATCAAATACTTTTAAACTTTCGTTACTCTTTAAGTAAACTTCTGTCGTTCAAGTGCTTGCATTTGGTAATCATGTTAAATGATTAAAAGGACTAAAAGCCAAATGCTCTTTCGATATTAGAAAGTTTTTCTCATTGCATCATGATAGTTTATATTATACAGAGTTTTCTACATGTAGTTCAAAATGTATAAATTCTTTACATATTCAGTTAATATAATTGAATTTGAAAATGCCTCTCTTACTGTTTAAAATTAACTTTATAATGTTCTACTCTCATGAAGATGAGAAGGTTATGAGTGGGATGCATAGTAAGGTTTGAAGTTTTGAGGACCATGTTAGGTATGTCTTGACAAAAAAAGCATTCAGTGCAGCTTAACATACGAAAATTGATTTCTAGCATGATTTAAACCTTTTGTTGCTATTATCTGATGCAAATTTCATATAAGGTTACTGATATCTATTCCATGAGTTTATCTACATATTCATGATTATTTTGTATTGTAAAAATGGTTACATGGGACCTCCCACTACTTCATCATTCTAGTGTTCAAAATTGATGTGAAAAAACTAGCTTTTACAGCATGAGAGACCTATGAAATATTATACAATCTCCACTTTTGTATCTTAGCTTGTTGTTGAAATGGAATTGACTTGTAAATACATAAAACTCATCTGCACACATGGAATGTTTGTACTAATAGTAAGTGAAATAAACAAATGAATCTATTTTTACTGATATTTCCAAACAATCCTAACAACAGATTAAAATGTCACTTTTACATTAAATTTAATATTATGCAGTTAACCTTTTTTATGCCTATGGGTATACTTACTTGGAAAACTAGAATACTGTGGTTTTGTTTTCACCATGTAAGAAATAAAATAATTTTGGATGCTGTAATCAGTTAATTTCTATAGAAGATTAGGTTTTTTTGAGGAAGAGCCAATGGTTTTCTTGTTGTCACTCTATAAATGGCAAAGATATAGTGAAATAAAGAACTTTGCCGAAAAATCGCTACTCACGTAGTAATATATAGGTCCTATTTTATATCACATTGTATGTAAATTAACACACATACATCAAAAATAGCATGGTATTTTAGAATTACACACAAGTCAGTAAAGAAGTGCATTATTTATTGAATATTAATGTTGTATGTCAAAACTGTTCAAATGTCATAGCACACTGCAGGCATGATATATATCGAAAACAACTAAATTTTGTTAATTATATACACATTATCATTGTTGGGCACATTAGAGAAAAAAGTACCTCATTACTAGCAACCATTTTTTTTAGAAAAAGTAATATAATATCCTTATATATATTATTGAATAAAAAAAGTAGTATGTTATATTACTCCTTTTATGTTATTCATTACATTTTTTACTCTTGTCCTGTGAAACAGTTATTGTGATTATTCCTCACTTTTTTGTAATTATATGTCTGGAAATTGATTTATTAATTGTATGTCAATCTAACTGTACAGTAGCAAAAGTAGCCAGATTAAAACAAAACTAAGAACTTGGTGCTGTTAAAACTTGTATGAAAGACATTTTGTGAACTGATTTCTGAAAGGAAGATTATATTTAACATGTCATTCAGGTATTTTATTTGCATAGAATTTAGAAACTGAAATTTACTTGGTTATAAAAAAAATAGAGTACTAATGTGGATGTAAAAAGGAAATAGGACGACCTTCTTTCATTGATCCAGAAAATAACTGAAATATCATTATTCCCATTCAAATTCCAGTGTATTATAATATCTCGTTAGTAATACTAATAGTAATACTATTTCAGTAATGAGTTACAAAAATGACATGTTACTCCTATCTCTGCATATTATACCATATATAAATGTGTACAGTTTTTTTTATATGTTTTACTTCTTTGATGTTGTGATTTACAAGAATATGACTCTTGATAATTGGATTTCATTGTAAACAAACTAACATTCATAGGAATGTGCCATCCATTGTTGGTCAAATTGGGGTTATTAAACATTGGATAGAGGATTATTAGAGTATCTCAAAGAGAATGCTCCCTTACCTTATTCCTGGTAGTATGTATATACATAGTTATTTAGGTAGGTATTTGTTCAGTATACTGGGACAAAAAGACCAACTTCAGGTACCTGGGCTTGTCTCAGCTCACCCAGTTTATACTTGAAAAAATTTTAAGACATAGGGAGGAGGATGGGGACTTGTGAAGTATTAAGGTAAGGGTTTCTAGTTCTGCTTAACATCACTTTGTAATTATTAAATAAAAGGGTGGAGGTTGGGAGTCTTATAGAAATATAGGGTGGCCTACTTCTAGTATAAGAATATTTTTTGCCTTTTCGTACATCTCATAATATTTAAAAAAAATAGAGTGGAGTTTGAAGTTTTTTATATTGTTAAATTTTAAGGTGGTTTAATTTTACTTCAAGATTATATTTAAATATTAGCATTGCTGCTTTCCCACAACTGGCTACAGACATTAGGAGTTGAGACATTGTACGTTCAAACACTCAACTCCTAACTCTTGTGTGATTCTGTGTAGTTGCTGGCTAGTTTGACATTGCCATCTGGATCTTTTCTGATAAATGGAATATCCCCAACCTGTTTGGGTGCTATGGCTACAGGCATTATCTATTATGACTCAAAGATGACATTGAAGACTGGTAATGGAAGAAGAAGTTTTGATTTTGTAGTCTCATGATAATATTTTTGTTTTGTGTGTATAAATAAAGCAATAGTTCTAAAGCTACCAAATACATTAGTTATAAATAGGCGATTTTTAAATCAGCACTATAAAACTATAACGATGAAATTAGAATAAATCAAAAACATTACAAAGAGAATATCAAAATTCAATTTTCCATTACTAGATTTTGTCAAATTAAAACTCATAGTAGATAATTGTCTGTGGTCATAACCCACAAATGCATTGGAGATATTCCATCTATCAGACAAGATCTAGATCTAATGTCAAACTTGCCAACAACTAAGGAAAATCAGTTAAGGGTTAGGATTTGAGTGCTTGAACCCACAATGTTTCAACTCCTACTGCCTTTTGCTGTCTGCATGCAGCTATGGGGAAGCAGTTACTCTTAATATTTAGATATAGCCTTAAAGTAAAAATTTCTATAATGTAAAACTTGCAACCTCCACCATTTTGTTGATGTGATGAGATGTACAAAAAGGTAGAAATATTCTCATAGTAGAAATAAACCACACTATATTTCTATAAGACTCCCAACCACCCTTTTATTTAATAATTACAAAATGATGTTAAACAGAATTAAAACCCTTACCTTATTTTGTTCAAGTATAACCTGGTTGAGCTGAGACAAGCCTAGCTACCTGAAGTTGGTCTTTCTGCACTAGTATACTGAACAGAATACCTAAATATTTAAAGTTAGTTACGTATAAGCTAAAGATGACCTTGAGTAATGGCCTCTTTCTTCTCCAAAAGGTAGTTTCCCTAATCTAGAGTTTACGTTTTAACATAATTTCATATTTATTATAAAAATGTACAGACATTATTTATATGGCAGTACTTATAAGCATTAATTTTCAATTTATTTATGAATAATTGTACATTATCCTATTGTTAAAAGTCTTTTTAATTCGGAGATGGGAATTCCTTTTAATGGTATAGATGTAAACACTGTTAGAGGTAGGTAAAATCAAATTACCTTCTTTTATGAGAAAGAGAGAATCCTCAATAGCCGTAGATGTAATTAGATCTGAAATCGGTTAAGATATGGAGATATGATCTGAAAGTTTGTACTTGAAAAAACAAAAAAAACTCGAAGCCATCCTGTGAGCCGCTATGCCGCGGCTAAAAATAGTCAAACTGTACCTTCTACAAAATCAATGTCTAAGTAGTGTCGTTGAATATCACTATAGTTAATTCTTTCCAGTATAAGTTCCTTTAGATATATCAGGTTTGAATTAAAATTGAAAATGTTGATAGTGATTAAATCATCTAGGTAACGAAAAGTATACAAATATAAATTAGAGTTTGATACTGTTTCAAAAATGGATTTTCATAGAAGAACAGATACAAGTTGGCCATGTTTAAATAGAAACTTGCACCCATCGAAATACCCATTGTTTGCTTATATACTTGCTCTTAGAAAGTATAAGTATATAAGCAAACAATGGATATTCCAATGAGTGCAAATTTATCTGCTTTTCTATGAAAATTAATTTTCGTTACATAGGTGGTTCATATGTTTCTCTTAGAAGAGATCCAACAACAAAATTTCAAAACTTGATAAAAAAAGTGTTGCCCAATATATATAAATTTGTTGCCTGAACAAAAAAAAGTCCGATTCCTTCCAATTTTTGACTACCCCGTTTTTGTTCTGTAACTAAGATTCGTAAGTTAAACAATAGTTGTAGACTATATTAAAATATTGAACGATCAACGTTGTATAATATACAATTAAAATTCTAATTAAAAACCGATCAACGGTCGCAGAAAGGCACTTAGAAACAAAAGTGAAAATTCTGCACGTGCCAATTATACTGGTCAAGTCATTCAATGGGGGAAAAACTTATTCTGGCTCAACCGAATGATATTACAGCTAGAAAAATTAGAGAAACCACATAAATAACGAAACACAGTAAAAATAATTTAATCTTAAATAAGGATGAAGGGTTAGAAAAGTAGGTGATGTGATCTTTTTTAAATAAGTAAACTAATAGTTAATAACTATGATTTTTCTTTGTATTTATATGGCGCACAGTATTTGTTTTCACACTGCTGAGGATGAAGTGAAGGACGCCGAAATATGTAATGCCTTTTTACGACAGTTGATCGGTTTTAACTAGAATTTTAATTGTGTATTATACAATGTTGAGTATTTTAAATATTTATACAAGTTTGTTTTAATTTTATCTTATAATAATTTTAGACTTTTATCCAATAAGACATCTCGTTTCAGTATGTCGCAAAGTATATTACTTAATGGTTTTGCCTTTTTGAGCAATGAGAATAAATATACTATTAAGAAGTTTGCTGAATTTATTGAGAAAATTAAAATCATTAAATTTAATCCTTCTAATAAGTTGGTATCATTTGATGTAGTTTTGTTGTTTACTGAAGTCCCATTTCAAAGACATTTCCAAGCTTCCATTTTTCCAATCAAAATTGTGGACATCATTAATTATCTAGTGTGTGTTGAAAATTCTTTTTTCAAAGTTAATGAAAGTAATATGAGCAGAATGTTGGTTTAGCCAAGGTTCCATTTGTATGTGATCTTTATTTGGATAGATTCAAACGTATTGCTCTTGATTATGCTTCTTTAAAACCCGATTGTTGGATTAAATTTGCTGATAATACGTTATTGGTTTGGCGGTAAGGAGAAACTGAGTTAAAACATTTGCTTATTATGTAAACAATGTTGATCCTTCTAAATCTGTTGGCCTGGCATGGCCAGGTGGATAAGGCGCTCGACTCACAATCTGAGGGTCGCGGGTTCG
>NW_013667843.1:124854-131526 GCF_000517525.1 Limulus polyphemus | reverse complement strand
GTTCAGTTTGCGTATGAGACTGAACAAGAAAATTGTTTACCATTTTTTAAATGTATTTATGAAGAGAAATAATAATGGAACTGTTTATCGGAAACCATATTCAGTCTATATACCGCCACATGAAATAACATGTTACCCATTTTCTCGAACTAGCAGCTTCTCATATTTATATAGACAGAATTTAAACATTGTTCTGATTCTAAAAATATAAAAACGAATTATATAAAAGGCATTGCTAATGATAGAGGTTATAACATTGAACGTATAATACGTATATATATATATATAACTCGCTTTTTATTAAGCAATGAACTAGAATAAACAGTGTCTATGATAGTGAACTAAATAGTACATCAATATTACCATATATAGAAGGTATTACTAGCCAAATCACCGGTGTATTCACCAAACATGATGTCATTCCTATTTTAAAGCCATTTAACAATAATAAAACAATACTTCCTAGTGTTAAAGATAAAAAAAAATATTTTGGATGAAAAGGATATATATCAAATTAGGTGGGAGTGCAATAAAATATATTGGTCAAACTAAACGCAATTTGAAATATCGTCTTGATGAACATAAAGGTTAAGCACGCAATAAAAATGGCTAAGTTCTCGTAATGAGGGTAAAGACGACTGATAAAACCCAAAACATTTTATTTACAATGCTCGAACGTTTCGAAATACACTCATTCCATCTTCAGAGAAATCAGAAAATAATGTTATGAAGATGATTATTAACTAAAACTATAATATTATAATCACTAGTTTACTTAGTTTTTAAGAGAACTGGTAAACGGAAGGATTATAGATATATTGCACAACATTTGATTTTAATTGTGAAAATTTTATAGCTTTGTGAGTCGGGTGGTCTTTAGCTTTCTTTAATGCAAAGTTCTTGGTATGAAGATCCTGTGGTTTCAGAACGTTAACGAATGGATGAGTGATGACTGGGTTTAAGTAGTGGACAGTCAGTTCTGTTAGGCTACTCCTAAATGTTCACATTCTCTAGTTTTTAATTTTATTTTGCTAATGTACGTGACTTTACATTCACTACGTGTATATTTATACACGAGCCATGAATGTAGATATTTAGGTAGTTGATCTTTGTATTGAAATAAGTGTTTAATGCGGAGGCTAGGTCTGTACATTAGTCTGAGCTGAATTTGAAGGTAGAAGTTTAGAGAGGAGATTGTTTTATTTGTGGGGATTGTGAACCCGTAAAAGGAAGGGAGAGAATGGGGGAACATTTCTAGACGGTGTGTACATTGGCTGGTGGCTAGAATTTGTTGTTCAAGAAATTGCGTGTAATCTTCGTTAGACAATCAGCTGGATAGCCATTATTTAACATGTGTTTATGTAGAAGGATATTATTCACACTTAAACTAAACTGTTGTGCAATATATCTATAATCCTTTTTTGTTGTTTTTTGTTTATCTTTCCGTTTACCACTACTCTTAAAAACTAAGTAGACTAGTGATTATGATATTATAGTTTCAGTTAATAATAATCTTCATAACATGATTTTCATATTTCGCTGAAGATGGAATGAGTGTATTCCGAAACGTTCGAACCTTGAAAATAAAATGTTTTGGGTTTTATCGACTATCTTCATTATTAGACTTCGTTTTCCCCATCATGAATCAATTGCTAATGCTCGTTTTTCATCTTCTGAAACAGATCGTTCAATACAATGGTAAGAAACAATAATATTAAATGAACCTAATACTCAAAGTGAATTGAATATTAGAGAATCAATAAAAATTTGGTGCTGTAAATTAAATAATTGTTTGTTAAATAGAGATGAAGGGTTAACCGGTGATAAGGCACAGTTTTAGAAAGAAATATTGACTTCTTGTGTATAATATTCGTACCACCCTCATAGATTAAAATGAGTTAAACATTTTCTCTATAAAACTACCCGCTTGTCAAATTTTTACTCCTGGTGATGTTAGCGTAAGGCTGTTGAAACATATAGTCTTTTAGTTTTGATCGTCGGCCAAGTAAAATTTTTAAACTATGCTGCATATCTTCCTCCTCATGTTCAATGACTGGTATTCGCACGTTATTTCAAACTCTAACTTTCTATTAACAGGGTTCCTAGCAGTCCTTAAAAAGTCTTAAATTTATAGATTTTGACTTTTGAGGTCTTAAATATAGTTTATATGGGTATTAATGTCGTATGTTTTTCGTAACTTTCGCGTTTTCCACACTGGACCCATGCTTAAGAGTATTACAATACTTTGCATTCATTCCATCTAGGCCTACACGAAACTGGGAGTACAAAATCTAGTTTGGCCTGTTTGATAGACATGCGCGGCGATGCTAATACAAATAGCAGGACTAGGCCTATCGTTATTACAGTCTGTTACTATTAAGCCTGGGACTAAGTACCTTTAACACAGTGTGTGGATTGCTGTTCATATTGAAATGTTAATGCGATCGTAGGAAAGTGTGTGTTCAATGATAAATTGCTGGAGGACAGTCGATACATCCATTGGTTGGCCTCACACAGCAATATTCAACATAATAAATGAGAGGATTGTCAATAATAATGTATTTTTCACTCATATTCTTCTTGTAGTATTTTGTGTTTGTTTGTTTGCATTTTGCGCAAAGCTACACGAGGGCTATCTGCGCTAGCCGTCCTAATTTAGCAGTATAAGACACCAACACCCACCACCAACTCGTGGGCTGTTATTTTACCGACGAATAGTGGTATTGACCATCATATTATAACACCCCCACGGCTGAAAGGGCGAGCATGTTTGGTGAGACGTGGATTTGAACCCGCAACCCGCAGAATTCATCTGTTTGCAACCAGTGATTCAAGAAGAAGAGCCGCCATTGTCTGATGCACCTATAATGGCTGTTCATGCTCTTCCTATGAAGAGCATCCTCAATGTGAAGGAAGATTTGTGGTGGGGTGTCTAGCAAGCCTAAGACCACGTGAAGCATTCTTCACAAGTGAGGCGAAACAAGATATTGCTCCTGACATTCAAGGGTGCTGTGAAGGAAGATTTGGACAATTTCCTAAGTATTTCAAGCTGGTAAATGTTTAAAATGGGTGATCTTCAGAGCAGGTTTAACAATACTTTGTTTTGAGTTTGGATGGTCTAGCCTGAGGTAGCTTTTCCAAACGTTCGATCCAGCAATGGTATCCTTAAAATGAATATACTGTGGAAATATTTGGTCAGTTTTGCTCGTGGAACAATGATGCTCTTGTGGGAGAGCTACCCATTGCTGACTAGAGTGACTCCAGGAAAATTAGACTAGATTAGTATATGTGGAAAAGGAAGTCACATCAAATACATTTACATAAGTGGTGCTCCATGATATACTACTGACAAAGTCTAGTTAGTACAATTATAGAACCTGCCAATGAAATAAGCTGTTTCCTGTACAGAAAGCAAGCAGCATTGTTGGTGACTAGGTATTCTGTTTCCTACTGAAATGGTCATCAGCATGATGAGTGAATTAGAAGTAACTGAGACAAGTGGTAATACTAGGGTTACATCCACAATGCTACATCTTAAAGCAAATAAGGTTATAAACACATATGTTATTACTAGTTGAAGATTGTGCATACAAACTAGACTCAATGTTGTAGTAGCTACTCAGTGACTTACTAGCAAAATATAATGATGCAGTGGTGAAACCGTATGACTGATGGGGTTGAACTACAGTCACAAAACATCATACGGATATAAATGACACAAGTCTTATTAAAGAGCCATCATGGAGTACTAGTAATGCAACTGGTGCTAAGATACAGTGAATGTTAAATAATGGGATCATATAGCCTTCAGAGAGAGTGATTTGTTATCCCCATTAGATATTATCAGAAAGAAGGAGGGTATTCCCTGGTTTTTTATTGATTTAAGAATAACTTGTATTGATGCCATGAACTTCACCATGAACAAATGAATATCTAAAATCATTAAAATAAACTCAATGATTGAACATGTTAGACCTAATTCTTGGATATTGGTAAATCAAGCTGGATGACGAGAGCAGAACTAAGACTGATTTTAGCATGAGTGATAGCTTATACGAGTTTTGTATCATGCCATTTTGCCTGTGTAATGCTCCTACCACATAAGAAGGAAATAGCTGAGAATACTTATCTCTCTATTCATACAATTATTAGAACAGTCATTTGGTTAACAAAAATAAATGACTGGGGAATATGGTGAATGTTGTCTTTCAAGCTTTCAAGTATTATTCACCATACACTAAATGCACTACACTAGATGATTTAACAAAGTTAGAATGGCTGGAGCCAGTAAATGTAGCAGTAGTTTGCTCAACTAAAGATGATAGATAGCTAGGTGTTCGATAATGCAGTTGAAAGGGCATTGTGCCATTAACTTTCTGGGCTATCATGTCCTATTGTAAGGTACAATGTATGTGCTACCTAATATAATTTCCAATTGATTACCTAGAGATAGGATAGGTTTGTTGACCGTAAGACCAACTGAACAGAAAGGCTTTGAGAATATTTTTAAGCTATTGAACAGAGTTTCACTGTAAGAGATATCCACCAGATGATAGCTACTCGATTTATGCAGTAAGAATGGCTGGTACTAGTAGATGTAATACCTAGACCACCAGTAGTTTGCAAAACTGAAAAGGATAATTAGGATTTTGGAAACCCAGTTGAATGGAATATGAAAGCTTTGCTTTCTGAACTACCAAGTGATTTCCCGAAGCAAAATGCTCTCGAAGTTTTCGCAAAAAATTATTGCTTAATCTGACCAAGTGGCATCAATTGTATGAGGCATGCCATATTATCCAAATTGAATTCTCCTTCATATACCTGAAGAGTGTGTATAGTTTCTCCTTGTGCCATGAGGGAGTTAATTTTCCTCTAAGTGAATATTGTAAGTACTGTAGTAATGAACATTTTAGCTGAAAAGTCTTAGTGTGGCAGAAACATATTGGTGATAATTTATTTTAATTATATCTGAAAAGAAAAATATTTTGAGTGTAATGACTTGTAAATGACAGAACATTACTGGATTGCATATACCATGTTGTAGTTTTGGGAAGTAACACAAGAAGGTTACCATAGTAAGTTACATGGGTGTTATAGGTAGTCTGTTTTATGCTTCTGGTGTACCCAATCAAGTTTAATTATGATATATATGTATAAAAAATACGTGTGTAGTTTTACGTGCTTGTATGAACATTACATAAAGTCATTCAGAACTGATGTATCATACAAATATATTAATTACTCAAAACAACTGATAAACAGCTTATAAATGGGAATAAATGATTTGATCTAAATGTAAAGACCTTGCAATATGTAATTTATGATTTGAAAATGCTGTGTGAGAATGCTTTGATTTCGACACTGAAATGTTCAGCAGGTAGTGAATTTTCATGAAAGATAAGCATAAAAAATCATGCTATGTCAAAGAGGAAACATAAATTTACCTCTTGTTTTCTGATAAAAGTAATTCAAACCAGTTCAATTGAACCTAATTAAGATAATCATGAATGGGTGAAACTATCAATAGTAAATGATATTCACATAAAGTGGCATAGACATCATATGAATGTAAACTTGATGTACCCAGAAATTTATTTAGTTATAATGGAATAATTTCAATCATGGAAACTGAAATATTTTACAAGCACACAGTTTTAAATATATTATTAACAGTGTTTCAGTGCAAGGAACTATTAAAAATGCAGGCTGTAAATGTGCTGCCAGAGGTAGAAAGTAAGACCTATGTGTTAAAGCTCTGTAAGTCACACCCTACTAGTACTAAACTTATATCTGGAAGAAATTCATAAGGTAGATATGATGTAAGTATTAGTGAATTCTAACAGTCAAAAGTATAAGTTGGCATGTGCTGATTTAAGTCACCTAATGTGTACGTAGAAACCAAGTGGGTTCTGTTTGTATAACAAACAGATGGTAGTGTAGGGAATGTGTCTGGGTCTAGAGTAATCGATGGTAGTCATTGTCATAGGAATGGCAACATAGGGCAGTCCAACTATATGTATGGGTTAGAGTGAGACCTATTGAAGTGCGGGCACCTAAAACTCTACAGGGTTAGGAATCCAACTTCAATGGGTAATATGGTGTTGACCTTCTAACCAATCAGAATTTATCTGATCTTACATTTTTTAATGGACTTTGATTATTTAACATTGCATTCTTGACCCTTCCTGCTATCTTGTTCTTCAATGTGTCAGTGGTATGTTTCATTCTAGTATGCTTAGACCTTGAAGTTGTACTTGAGCTGCATGATGGAAGGGTGCTTTGATGACCACTAGTAGATTCGAAATTTCCTGTTTGGTAAAGGACTGGATTTTTCTGCTGACCCAAGAATCCTTGAGCTAGCATAGCTTTCAACCATGTAGAACTCATGGATGAATTTGTTTTGATAGCAAATACTTTTATTTACTCCAAAATTTGTAATTATTGTCTTTGAAATAAACAACCGTAAAGGAGAACATACTGTTGCGTCAGCGAGGTCACGAGGTCACCTCCTTCTAGAAATATCCTGTTCCTTCGTGAATTGTTGGGAGACTACTAGATTGGGGGTATATAAGACGGTCACAACGTGACGGAACAATGAGTAATTGAATGTATGCGAAGAATATTATTGGCCACGTGAGACGTGAGTTACAGCGTTTGTTATAGAGCACTGTT
>NW_013667843.1:122301-123929 GCF_000517525.1 Limulus polyphemus | reverse complement strand
AGGATATTTCTAGAAAGAGGTGGCGTGATACTAGTCACGTGACCTCGCTGACGCAACAATATGATGAAGAAAACCTATATTTAAGTGTTATTAATGTAAAATAAAGGTTACACATGGAGAATGACTGAAAAAGAAATGTTAAGCAGACCAATTTCTAAAGACAGGCATGGAAACTTATCACAAATAAATAGTAAGTATTATAAAGATTAGAGGCAAACATTGAGAGTTTACACTATGTAAAAAAATTAATTTTCTAACAGAGAACAAACCAATAATCTGAGATCAATGATTCTCAGATCTAGAGTTATTCCATAAGGTTGAACAGTATTTAAAATTAGCAATTCAATAAGCTTGTTTTATCTCTCTATTAGCTTTAATTTTAAAGTTGGTTTCAATGCCGATAAGAGTAACATTATTAATAGAATGACCAGGCTGATTGAAGTTCAGAGCAATAGAAAGATTTTTTTCAGTGATAATAGAAAACTTATGGTTGTTGAAACGTTCTTTGAGAATCGTTAAAGTAGGACCTACATATTGGGGATTACATTTCTTACACAGTTTAAGGTAAATGGTATTTGTGTTCCACAGGTGACTTCTTTAGAAATTTAAATTTTTTTCTGGTTCTTTGACTGCCATTGAGGTGGAGGCCTCTTAATTTACCTCATACTTTGTTTTTTACTGGTTTCATTCGTGACAGGGCTGATGGTAGCTTTGGTATCACTGATGTAGCAATGATGGTGGTGGTAACAATTAAGGTCTCTACCACTGCAACTTGGCCCCTTTCCTCCAGTTTCTTAACATTTCAGCTCCACAAATGTGTTTCTTGGCTTCAGGATGTATTGGTCCCATTGGAGATGAACCACATGTAATCGAATTTCTTTAATGTAGTCGTGTACTCGTGACTAAACACCAGGTTAGTGTTCATCAGTGCTTTGATGATCATCTGAACTCCTCTTTCACAGGCACTGAGAAAAGTGTTATTGCTATTTTTCATTGTCAGTGTGCTGCCTTTGAAGTTGGTTCTACTAACAGAGGTGAGTTTTCTGAACTCTTATCATTGGTGCAGTTCATCAAAGGTACTCTTGTTGACCCGGCACCGCCAGGTGGTTAGGGCGCTCGACTCGCAATCTGTGGATTGCGGGTTTGAATCTACGTCCCACCAAACATGCTCGCCCTTTCAGCCGTGAGGGCATTAAAAAGTAATGGTCAATCCCACTATCCTTTGGTAAAAGAGTAGTCCAAGAGTTGGCGATGGGTGGTGCTGACTAGCTGCCTTCCTTCTAGTTATTTAGTTATTTAATGTTAGAAGTGAGAGTTATCGTGCCTGGTTTGCTATTCAGTTACTGGGTGAGTTAGCATGTTTGTTTATCGTTCTAAGCTAAGTAAGTGAGGCATCCATACAATTAATCTAAGAATTTCTGTTGAAATGTTATATTTGAAGTTAGGCCTACATTAGTTTCAAAGATTATACATAAAAATTTACTGATGAAATTAGGCCTATAAGCAGTGGTGGGTTTCAAATATTTTAACAACAGGTTCTCTCACTAGCAGCATGTAAAAATATTAGATATTGTTGCGTCAGCGAGGTCACATGACTAGTGACGCCACGTTTCTAGAACTATCCTTTA